>NC_041397.2:124754666-124857166 GCF_900747795.2 Erpetoichthys calabaricus | reverse complement strand
TAACTATTACCGCATTTAATTCCCTTCTCCATCTCTTATTTACATATATATTTATTTCTCCCTTTCCTTTGCTTATTGTTGTCTTTATTAAAAAGCCCTAAGCAACTCTCCTTTAGCTAAGCTCTCCTTCTCTGGGGTGGGGTCTGATTTGTCTTTAATTTGTTTGGTTATAAATTGATCTATTTGTATGGAATGATTACAATAAAAATTAATAAAAAAAATATATATATATTTATGTAATAAACATGATTGAAAGCACACCAATAACTCCCAAGAGTAAGAACAAAATAAACCTTTAGGTCTGAGCACTAGTGTTCACGTTGTGCTTATAAAACAAAAGAAATTACTGAGTGTGCAGCACATGAACCATTGGTGATAGACAAGATTGCCATACACCAAAAAGAAGAGTGGCTTCAAAAAAAAAAGGCACTACTCTGACTCTCTGGAACAAAATGTATAAACATTTTCACCTTAAAAAAGTTTTCTCCAATATTAATATATTGTATCATTTTATTTTGAATAGTAAATATGTTGTTTAATAAAAAACACCCAATATATTTGTATATATGAGCACATAATGTGCATATGATGTGAATGACTTAAGAATAAAAATTTTACTACAGTTTGGGCATAAAACATAGGGAGGTGGTGATATTCTGAGTAGTCCAAGGATAACAGTTCTGTGTGTTTAGGCTCAGCCTAAAGCAAGATTGAGCTGCCCCTATTTCTACAGTAGTTTTTAAGATTGCGTGCAGCTTTCTATCTGATAAACTGCAGTTCTGTATGTATTGGCATGTCCATACAGTGAAGGTCTTTCTCATTATACAATGGTGTATTTCACAGCACAGCCAAGTTTTGTGTGTTTTTTTAGGTGTACCACAGCTTTCCACAACATGCTCAAGCCCTAGCAGACAGCGAGTACTTTGCCAATAGTTTTTTTTTTTTAATATGTGTGGAATGAGCAACTTTAAACTGTGCAAATTCTTTATATTTTTGAGTTCTTTATCATGATTATAAATTAAAAATAGGTAACTTTCTCCATACAAAGTTCATTTCTCTAGACTAATACCATCTGGAATTTGGCCTCTAGCTACTTTTTATATTCAGCTAAAATATTGTAAACAAACTTTTTTACTGGTATTTTGCTTTTATTCAGATACCGTAGCATGATAAAAGTCAAAACAGAACACTAGATAACCTTTCAATTTTCTAAGTTAGTTTATATAATTTAACCAAAGCATGAACTGAGAAATAAACAAGTTATTAGTAATTTAAGCTTGATGTACTTTGTAAGTGAAAACATTTCAAACTGGAATTTAGTAGGTGTTTCATTTATAAATATGATTTGCTTAAAGTGGACGTCCATTGCCACAATGCAGCTGCATTTTGAAGGCTACACTTCTTCTTAACATGATTTTGTATGTATGAAGAAATTAACTCTTATTCATTACATGTCACCTTCCTCCAGCGCCACAATCACTGTGAGCAATGGCATCACAGGTCACTTTCATGTTCACACCTTCCAGTGTACTGTTAACTGCTGGAGGAACTCTCAGTGATGTAAGACAATGTGACATACAGTAGGGTACCTATCTCTGTTAACGTAACATTTTTATTACATATATTGTTCAGTTAATTTTCTCTAACCTTGAGCTTAATGTGTCAATCTGTCTTAATATTTCAGTGTTTTTCATATTGAGCATTACCATAGATCACATTAGAAACTTTAATAATTATATCCATTGCTCAGTTACGGCAGGATGCAGATTGCACATTTCCATTACCCAGAGCCACAAGTAAAGGTTCTACAATTGGGACTTACAAGAAAGTACACCTTGCATACATTTTATAACTTGTTTTAAAAAATTAAAAAAGTGCATATTTTGCTACAATTACAATAAGTAGTGTGACCAGTAGGGCGTGTTGCAGCATGCCAAACAGCAGACACAGCCACCATGACACATGAATTTATTGATCCAGAGGGAAATTAAAGTACCAGTAGCCAAATATTATATCAAGTTAGATACAAACATTTAAGTACACACTATATAAATACAGTAACATTAAGTAAGTACACTGGTGTTGTAATCTTACAGTCCAATACAGGTAATGTAGAGAGTGCATGCAATTATGCCAATGCAATTGGAATTGTGTAAATATTATTACTACCAAAGTGACAGGTGGAAAATAATAATAAACTGACAGATGCTAAAGTGATATAATATTAAAATAAAAATGACTTTAGAAGAGCCTGGAGCATTTAAAAAGAAAATAATATCTTGGGATGAAGGCATTAAATGTAACAAGTAGGATTTTAGGATTTATTCCTTTTGTAAACTGTGCATCAAATTGTGTGAGTTTAGAGCCCGTGAATTTAATTCTGCCATTTATTTTTTGCTGTTCCAGTCCATTTGAAATGCAAATTAATTGTTGGCCTGCCTTTGTTGCTGTTTTGTTTTCTAACTTCATAGAACATGCGATATTTGTCCTTGCAGGTTGCAAGCTGGGTATTGTGATGCAATGGAATTAAAGGTCTTTTAGGGCAATCCTTCCCTATCTGAGCTGCAGGTAAAAAAACCATCCTAATTGATGCATGTTACTAAAATAAATCATAAATTTCAGGTATTTATTTCCTTGAAAGTTTTTTTGATTATAGATCCTCTGTAATCAAAACAAGTGGTATGGTGATCTGAGCAAATCTGTCACATGTCAGTCACACCGATGTGACAAATGTAATAAACAAAAATTTCTCTTTAATGAAGTAAAAAGAAAAATTAAAATGTTACAACTTCTAAAACACTTAATCCAATCCCCAAATGCACCCAAAATTAAGCCTTGCATGAATTTTATATTGTGGCGCAGTGGGTAGCGCTGCTGCTTCACAGTTAGGAGACCCGGGTTCGCTTCCCGGGTCCTCCCAGTGTGGAGTTTGCATGTTCTCCCCGTGTCTGTGTGGGTTTCCTCCCACAGTCCAAAGACATGCAGGTTAGGTCCACTGGTGATTCTAAATTGTCCCTTGTGTGTGCGTGCCATGCAGTGGGCTGGTGCCCTGCCTGGGATTTATTTCCTGCCTTGCACCCTGTGTTGGCTGGGATTGGCTCCCTGTGACCCTGTAGTTAGGATATAACAGGTTGGATGGATGGATGAATTTTATAATGTTTAAAAAATAACAAAATACATACTTTGCTACAGTTACAATAAGTAGTGTGACTAGTAGTGTGACTAGTAGGAGCAATTACATCTTGCCTGAAGAAGGGGCCTGAGTTTCCTCGAAAGCTTGCATATTGTAATCTTTCTAGTTAATAAAAGGTGTCATTTTGCTTGACTTCTCACTACATTCATAATGGCTAACACGGTACAACACCCTAGTACTACAGACATACAAGACATTGATCTGTTAGTATAATGTTATGTAGCCTAGTGTGCATTAAAGATTTCTGTTTTGTCCACATAGTAGAAACCTTTTCTTAAAGAGCCCGAAGGACCAGTTTTCTATGCACAGAACCCTTCCCAGAATGAAATGTTTCTTTGTCAAGCAAGCAATTGTTGTATGAGGAACTACACAGCCCAGTACAGTTCTATTTTAGAACCTTTATTTTTAAGAGTGTAGAAGTAACAGAGCTTCAGATGGCATAGCATGGAAGTAGCATAGATCAATTACCTGTGTTGATCATATAATACATGTAAAACAACATCTTAATAAAGAAACTAGGACAACTGTGTGTAATTTGTTCGTAATTAGCTAACGCTTAATTCAGTATTTACTGAATATATTTATTTCAGTATTTCTTGGACTGCCTTGCACATTCTAAGCATATGTTCACATTTGTTATCTTGTATGGTTCTTGGGTATGTAATTAACCAGTTGCAGTTTGTAATGCGGGGTGCCCGCCAAATATTTTAAAAACTGTACTGAAATTAATTAGAAAATAATCATGAATTAAATTTGTTTATTTGCACAACGTGCCTGGTGTCAGCGCATGTCAACTTGTATTTATTTAATTATTGTGTGACTACCTATATTTCCTAAGTGAAGGATGTCGGCCAAAAGAGAGTGCATGTAAGTCTTTGATCTTTTGACAAGCAGGTGAACTGAAACTGCCTTTTAATTAGTTGCTTTCAGATTTTTCCAGCGATGCAGCTGTCTGCGCCCCGGAAACTCCCACATTTATTGGAAGCGAATTAGTATTGTTTTAGGTTTTTTTTAATCTAATGTGATTGGACAATCATTGAAGCACTATTTCATGTTCATGTCAATGGTTCACAGTTCACTTCTGCCATTAGTGTAACTACAGATAAGCGAGCATGACTTTAGGGATATAGCAACTTCAAGTGTAATTTCAAAAATCAAGTAAAATTTGATTATTCCTTTAATGAAATATTCCTTCATAAATCGTTCTCTTGAAGAATAGAAGCAGATAAAGGAGCTTGGATCTGGATTGACCTGACTTAAGAATTCAGCAGCAGGCAAGTGATCGAGGACAGGCTTACACACTGACTTTTTCCAGGTCTTGGTATGGCAAATGGATTTGTCTAAGTGGAAGTGGTGTAACTAATGCCCTTTTTTACTTTCCCTGTTTGCTATTTCCAAGTGTCGGTACCAACGCATTGTGGACAACGGCAGGGGTACAAGACCTAAAACATCGTTCTGGAAAATGCAAGCTGCATGAAAGTAGCCGCCGTCATCTGGAGCAGTTTTTCAACCAGTGTTCCGTGGCACAGTGGTGTGCAGTGAAAGCTGCACAGGTGTGCCATGGAAATAATAGTTTAATGAACCTGAGAGGGAGAACCTCCTTGAGTGGTCGAGCCATGTCTGAAGAGGACAGGACTACCTTGAGAAGCTGGCATAAAAGGAGGTACATGACCCATCTGCCTGGGTGTGCGGTCACCAGCGTGTCTCTCAGGACCAGGGGCTTTGGGCACATAGGGGTGGGGGATGGAGGTTTGCTGAGACATGCCAGCAAAGTACTTGGTAAGTGCTGTGTCTGTGAGCGCTGATGTCTGAGCTGCTTTTTTACTGGCTTCTCTGGTAGTCCCACCCCTTTGGACAGTTGAGCACATTTATCAGATATAAAGTGTTTGTGGTTAGTAAGATATTGGTGTGTCTTTGGATGTTTTTGGTTACAAAAAGTGTGCACCCAATGAAAAAAGGTTGGGAGACATGGATCTAGACAATAGCATGAGGCTAAATATTTTTGGCAGGCTTAGTGAAATGACTCAATTTAAGCAGAAAGTAACTGAGAAATGTTTAGGCCTGTAGGAAAGGAGGGCAATATTTGTGTTCAAAGAAATGCAGGTATCCTGATCATAATGGCAGAAGAAGATTTAGGTTGAGCTTGTCCTGTGGGTGGGTGTAGTACAAGACAGGTAGGGAGCAAGTTATGTTCAAAGATGTGTCTGTGGATATTACAATGTGAATTTGTGCCCAGGTGAGGTAAGTCTGTCAGACTTGAATAGGACTGGGCAGACTGGCAGCAAGTATAGAATAAAATTAGGGTGGGAATGACTCTGTGGGTGTAATAAATGATAAACTGGAATGCAAAACTTGAGAAAAATCTGAGGACTAGTGATTGTATGATGTGGATTTATGGAATACAGTGGAAATAGCCAAGGACTGGGCACTCTTAGCAGAAGCAGAATAAGATTTGGATTGGACTTATGCTATTTATGTGTTTTATCACAGACTGCAGTACACGTTATTGGAAGATTACAGAGATGGGAGTGCGCACATTATGGTGTGGGTTTTAGCAGAATGGAGAACTGGGCAAGTTGGCAGAGGACTGAGCAATTTAGAGACAGGTGTAGTATAAAATTTGGGTGGCAGGTGCACCTATTCCCTTCCACCTCTATAAGGCAAGTTATGGGAAGAATAAGGCAACTGTGGATGTCACAGACTGAAGTTTTGAAGCACAGTAGAAATCAGAATGCTGGCATCAGATTGGGCAGCAAGGTGGAAAGAGTATAATATATTTTAGCTTGGATTTGTCCTATGGGTCTGGTACTGGATGGGCCAACATGTGCATTGACACTATGATGAGGACAACAAGAGCATATGGAATGACTTGTTAAACAGATGTGAAAGGCACTATATAATAGATAACTGCTACTTCAGTTTGTCCCCTTACAAACTTGCGCCCATGCCCAAATTGTTTTCACCAGCTGCCACGGCATGTAACTATACTTTCGTCATCAAAAAGCAGGAGTCAAATTCCTTGTATTCTTGTATTCACTTTCCCAATAAATGTGACTTTGATTCTGATTTTGATTCTAAATAAACACCAAACAGCTGGCCACCAGCTGATGGAGAGAGAGAGAGTTAAAAATTTTCATGAAAGAGCATAAAAAGTGGACTTTTTATTAATTAATTTTTTTTAAGTGGACATCCATGGGTTTTTGTTCTGAGCCCAATTTACCCAGCACTCATGGACACACTCACATTCACTCCCAGTGGAGTGATTCCATCTGATTACATCTTGCCTGAAGAAGGGGCCTGAGTTGCCTCGAAAGCTTGCATATTATAATCTTTTTAGTTAGCCAATAAAAGGTGTCATTTTGCTTGGCTTTTCTCTACAGTAGTTATTTCAAGATATCCTTATGATTATATCAATTTCAGATATCCAGAAAAATAGATAATTCTATATGAAGTGTCCCTAAGCATTAATTTAAGCTTCTCATACATTTTTACAGAAACACACTTTAAAGCATTCTGAAATCCATTTCAAATATGTGCATCATATGGTATTGCAAAATATATGAAATTTAGTTTAGGTATTTCGAAACATATCATGTCAGCACAGGCCATGAAAATACTGTACCCATACATAAAGTATTATGCTATCGTAATTGTCTAGTACAAGTTACCTAGACTTAAAAGCTAAATATTTAAAGAACTTTGCACAAAGACCTTTACATGATAAGTTCACTGTTTTGTTTATTCAGTCATATTCTAATATTATAACTATTTATTCAGTCTTCCCAAGGAATAGTCACGAGAA
This sequence comes from Erpetoichthys calabaricus, assembly GCF_900747795.2. NCBI lineage: Eukaryota > Metazoa > Chordata > Cladistia > Polypteriformes > Polypteridae > Erpetoichthys > Erpetoichthys calabaricus. The sequence goes on along the minus strand of NC_041397.2, from coordinate 124,850,171 downwards.
AGTTTTATTATGCTACCCAAATGTATTGTATGCCACAACTGAAAAACTGTCAAATACTTCAATTCCTGTTAAAGAGCATTTTCTTACCCCAGACATCTGCACTTTGCTGCAAAGCCTGGTGACAGGGTTGAACACCTGCAGAGCCTTAAAAGTTCTTACTTTGCATGAGAATGTCCAAAGCACACTATTAGCAAGGCACATACGTAGGCTAAGCGGCCAAATACATAATGCAACAAAAAATGTAACAGTGATTAAAAGCCTTTAAAAAAATATGGCTAGAATAACACATAAATGCAGCACAAGTCCACCAGGTGAAACATGGCTTAGGTTTCATTGGTGATAATAAACAAATTTGAAACCCACAGAAATATCTCAAACATCTAATCAAAACCCAGAAAGAACACGTTGTAACAGTTTAAAAGCACCTGGAAAGTAGCCGACAAAAAACCACTCACAGGCACAACTCTTCACATTGCACAGAAATCGGTGCATTCAGTGTAAAACAAAGTCAAAAAATATATTTTATTTTCCAGATGTACAGGGCAGGAAATGGGCACCAGTAAAGAAACTTGCCATCCAAAACTCTTGGAAGAAAATAAGAACATATGCACAAAACAGTAAAGCCCACACAAGAGCAATTTTTTTTTTTAAGATTTATAATACTTGACTACTTTTTTGGGGCAGCACGGTGGCGCAGTGGGTAGCGCAGCTGCCTCACAGTTAGGAGATCTGGGGACCTGGGTTCGATTCCCGGGTCCTCCCTGCGTGGAGTTTGCATGTTCTCCCCGTGTCTGCGTGGGTTTCCTCCGGGCGCTCCGGTTTCCTCCCACAGTCCAAAGACATGCAGGTTAGGTGGATTGGTGATTCTAAATTGGCCCTAGTGTGTGCTTGGTGTGTGGGTGTGTTTGTGTGTGTCCTGCGGTGGGTTGGCACCCTGCCCGGGATTGTTTCCTGCCTTGTGCCTTGTGTTGGCTGGGATTGGCTCCAGCAGACCCCCGTGACCCTGTGTTCGGATTCAGCGGGTTGGAAAATGGATGGATGGATGGATGGATGGACTACTTTTTTGTGTAAATTGCAGTTGCCAGGTCCCTCACCGTTAAAAAAATGGCAAAACCATAAAACTGGCCAAATGAACTAAAAGTAAAAGTACCCAGGAAAATATCTGCACAGTCTCTCTTCAACAATCCATTCATTTATCCATTTGCAAAACAGCTTAGTGCAGTTTAGGGTCGCTCTACCTTTCTCTTTCGCTCTTATAAGATAGATATGTATTAACATGAACATTGCATATCAGATTGTGATTCAGACTACGAATACCATGAATGTAATTACCCCGATCTATATGCTGTCAAATGAATGAACCACACACCGTGGCGCAACGTTAGGGGCTTCGCACCAAGAAGTTGTTTAATTATTTTCTCCTTGTACAGTGCTCCCCAAGCACCACTGCCACCAATAATCAGGCAAAAAACTACAGTAGTAATCACAATTCTCCTCCACACCTCCCAGCATGCTCTGTCCTCTACCTCCCAACTCTGGCTCGCTTGCTGGGTTCCCATCAGTCCTTTGAATAGGACTTGACCCGGAAGTGCTTCTGTCCTTCTGACCATGTAACTGACTGGCACTGACATTTTCTTAAGCCCTGAAGTACTTTGGGGCTTCTGTCCTCATGACTACCTTGTACTTCCAGGCTAAAAGGGAAGTATGAGTCCCCAGGTTCTTCGACAGCTCCCCCTGGCAGCACCCAACAGGGCTGAGAAACCGAACTCCAAATCCCAGGATGCCCTGCGGGAATCCGGGGCACAAACACACCGCAGGGGAGCTGCCATCTAGTGTTTTGGGGAAAGCAGTGTCAGCAAGTAAGTGCCTTCCCCCATCCTTCCATTCCAGGGGCATACTGCAAGATTGTCTCACTCTACTTACTTTATGGGTGAAAAACACTTACTCCATTCCTAGTACCTATGGACCTTCAAAATCATTATTTAGATTCCTAGCATGACTATAAAAATGTAGTTTTTTTCTATCACTTGTAAAGAAACTTCAAAGGAACAATGACTCATTTGAAGTAGTCAAAAAATAGATCATTATTTGCTTGTTTATGTAGACATTTTATAAGAAAGAGAACAGAAAGAGATTGCCAAAACAACCAGACAATAAAACTGCTTTTAAAAATTTAAATGAGCTAACCAAAAAGAAATAAACAAATGGATTCAATCAAGTGAAAAGGGGTGTATTTGCAATACCCTGATTTTTCAAGAGCAAAATACATATATTATCTAAAATTTTTATTAATATACATCTTTATATTATTAGATACATGGTTAGTGTAAAAAAACACAGTTTTAAAGGCAAAGCTCTGAATCATTATAGAAAATCAACAAATGACAATTAAATATAAATATGCAAAACATGCAGCTCCAGAAGACAAAGCACAACAACAAGGGTAAAAATGCACATTTTACAAAATGGAAACAAAATAAAGGTAGGTTTCAAAATGGAAATAATTTTAAGAGTGAGGCCATGTTGGAAAAGTGTTCTTAAATGTTCAAGGATGTTTCCTGCCTAATAACTAGGCCTGAATAAATTGGTTGCAGCCTTCCCAAAAACCTACATTAAAAGGAATAGGTTTAGAAAATGGATAGATACATAGCTGAACTAAACAATTACCTAACGGATGGATGGATGAACTTCAGCAAGGGTTAAGGTTAGTGGTTATGTACCACTTGTGGCCTGTAGGGGGCATACAGGCTCCCCAACACCTGAAACAGACAGACACAGGCACAAGTTCAGCAACACACAGGCTTTTTATTGTTTTGTGGGAAAGTCTTCCTGAAGTGTTTTCCAACCTTCAGCCACAGTTACAAAGCCCTTCTTTCTCTATTCGTCTTTCTCTTTGCGTCTCCACCTCCACTTCTCCTCCAGCAAGCTTCGTCACCTTCCTCCCAACTGTGACTCCTGGAGCAGTGGCAGCTGGCTCCTTTTATGCTCTACCCAGGAGTAATTCCAGTGGCCCAATAGTGTGGTCTGGAAGCACTTCCGGGTAAGGAGAGCATGATGAAGTAGGGCTCATGAATCCCTGCAGCACACCCTGGTGGCACCCACGGAACCTAATAGTGGCGAGCTACCAAAACTCCAATTCCCAGCGTACCCTATGGGAATCCATGGTGCTGTACTAACCCGGGGGGGACTTCCACCTAGCAATAATGCCACACACTTTTAAACTATTATATAATCAATTAAGAACTTAATAATAGAGCACATCAGGCCCACCAGGCTCTCTCTAACATTGCTGAATGGCTGAAGAATGTGTCAGTCCCATCTTGGGCCTCATACTCCCACCTCTATGGCTGTAGCACCCAATTTTGAGCAATGAGGTGCTTATCAATTGGGAGATTGTCAATTGATAGTCAAGTACAGCATGTTTAAATGACCAGAACTGTTTGACTGTGAATATAAAAAGAGGAGACAGTTAAAAGGGTGGGCAGTCCAAAAACACAAAGGCTTATTGTTAAAATAGCATTAAGAGTGCTCCTCACCCTGCTGTATTGCTGGCTGCAGTTTTTCATAGCTAAAACTGATGTAAAAAAAAGTGTCTCTGGTGAAATGCACATTCTGTAAAGCAGGCGTAATAAGTAGTGATTTTTTTTAAGCTGTTGAAGTATGCAGTCAAATTGATTTTGTGAGGAAATCAGTTTTAGTGAAGAATGTGAATAGTCATTAAATCCTCAGAAATCTTGTAGGGCTCAGGCTTATTCTGTATGTGTATATACACTGATCAGTCACAACATTAAAACCACTGACAGGTGAAGTGAATAACTTGGATCATCTCCTTACAGTGGTACCTGTCAATGGGTGGGATATATTAGGCAGCAAGTGCATTGTCAGTTCTTGAAGATGATGTTTTGGAAGCAGGAAAAATAGGCAAGTGTAAGGATCTGAGCGACTTTGACAAAGGCCAATCTTTGCATGGCTTGACGACTGGGTCAGAGCATTTCCAAAATGGCAGATCTTGTTGGGGGGTTCTGGTATGCAGTGCTTACTACCTACCAAAACTAGTTTAAGGAAGGACAACTTGCGAATCGGTAACAAGGGTCATGGGCACAATCTGATGAATGTGGGGAGCGAAGGCTAGCCCATTTGATCTGATCCAACAGAAGAGTGACCTACTGTAACATAAATTGCTGAAGAAACCTAATGCTGGCCATGAGAGAAAGGTGTCAGAGAACACATTGCATTGCCGCTTGATGTGTATGGAGCTGTTGACCAGTCAGAGTGCCTATGCTGACCCCTGTCCACTGTCAAATGTGCCTAATATCAGCCAGAGCTATCTTAACAGCATCATAGGCCACTGGGCAAAGTAGTGTGCTGGGGCCCCTGTTTTGATAGCAACATCAGAAACATACATAAGGCATCAGAAACCTTGTGGGCCCCTGTGCTCCTGGTGCCCCCAGCTATTGCCCGTACGTTAAGACAAACCTGAAGTGGGCACGTGAATAATGTCACTCAACTTACTTAAAGCAATTTGTCTTTTAACAACAGAATACTACAATTTATTAATATACATAAGAAAAGTAGAAATATGAAATTTGCTTAAAATAGCAATAAAAATGGGACACAAGACAGATGAGGCAAACATTTAACACAGAAGGGGCTGTTATTTGTTCATTTTAAAGTTTTCTGAATTTTCCTGGTTTTACAAGCCTTTTCATCTGGGCTTTTACTTTTGGAATTTTAGTGTGAGGTCACAGCAGCTCATCTTTTGCTCTGTTGGACAGGTGTTGGGATGAGGTGGCTAAACTTTTCCTAAAAACATTTCCAAACATCTCTAAATTAGCTAAAAAAAAACTTGAAAAGATAGATGTTCGCCTGATGCTGTGAATCATCAGCTTGGTACAAAGTAACAATTCCATATGAGAAACCAGGACTTTGGCTGCTATCTACTAAAGAGTTTTTTTATTTATCTTGACACAGATACCTTTAAGGATATATTCACTGCTGTATGGAACTGCATGTTGATTATACTGAATTCAAATAAAAAACTTTGCTTATGGTGGTGGGCACTTTTTGTCTTTGCAATGAGGTCCATTGTCCATGTGAATACTGTCACATTGTCTTCCTTAGCTCTCACTGTTAGGCTCTTTACCATGTCCTCTGGAACACCATAGGGAACAGAGTGGCTCTGGCACAAGTATTTAGCTACTGAACATTCTTCTTGAAGTAAGTATAACTGGCACAGAGTTTAAGCTTGGAACTTGGAATCTGGAGACAGCAATTCCTCCTCAGGGTACTAGGAGGAATTTCAGAGCCTCTAGCTTCAGGAGCTCTACAAAGAGTATCTTTCAAGACAAGGGACAGTGCTTTCTTGCTGTGTGATGAATGGTTTTGCTCCCAGTTCTAAGAATAATTAGAGAGATGGATAAACTAATTTCAAAGCAAGATGTATGATTGGATCAGGGTTTCTTCTAGTTACAGACTCAGAAACTACTTATAAGTGCATTATTTTGTCTATCAGTATGAAAAGAATTCAGCTTACTATTAAGTTTTAAAATGAATTTTTATTTTAGGTGTATTTTTGTCTGAAAAGATCTATGCAGACATATCAGTTCACCTTTAATGAACTTCTCTTATTATCTGATGAAACTCAAAAAAGAAAGCTGACCTGGTATGCAGGTAAGCGAAATGTTAATTCTGTTCTTTTCACACAAGACTTGTATTCCACTGAAAGACTAACAAAATGGAGTAAGTCCAATATTCCAGTTCCCTGAAATGCAGAAATGTTCTGTGTTTAAACATTATTATTTTGGAAAAGAATTCAAACATTGCTCATTAATGTCTAGTATACTTCATGTCATACCGGCAAACCGGTAACACTTTATAACTTTTTTTAGCAAATCTTTAACAAACATTAATGCATTATTAGTTCATGTACTGCATATTCAAACAGTTATACATGTCATTAAAGGATTTTGCATGTACTGGTTACACTTCATAATAACTTTGAACAGCAGCATTGATTTGTATAGCACATTTTCATATATCAAAGTAGCACAAAGTGCATTACAATAATAGAACATAAGACATTTGACTAATGAGAGGAGACCATTCAGTCCTTCAAGCTCATTTGCTTAGGTAACAGCTAAGCTGTCCCAATATTTCATCCAGGCACTGCTTTAACTACATGTCCTGGTAGAGTGTCCCAGACTCCCACAACTCTTTAAGTAAAGAAGTGCTTCCTGGGTTCAGTCCTAAATACACTTCTCCAAGTGCAATAATTGTTAACAGAATGACAAAAGAAAATATAAATTAAAGAACAGATTTAGAGAGAATCAAATGCCCAGCTATGAACAGAAATTATGGTCAGATGCCCAGGGAGGACAGGAAAGTAAAAACTCTAGTTGATGGGGTGTTGGAGACAATAAACCTGTGGAGTTCCATGGCCAAATGGCCACTCAGCCTCTAGGTGTTCTACAGTCCATGAATGTGTCCCAAATTACAGGATACTCTTTAGTAGCAGTGGCTAAAGAGTACCGGAAAAAAGAAAACACACAAAAGCAGTGATCAGTTTATAAAACAACAAATAGAACTGCATTTTTATTAAAGTAACCAATTTCCTCCTCCAGTCACTATAAAAGAATACTAATGGTGCTATTAATTTCTTAAGTGATCAAGAAAACGTCACTTTAAAGAGGTGTGGTTTTAGCAGATTTTTAAAGTGTTCAGCTGGACTGGCCCATGGCATATCTAATGGTAAAATATTCCATATTTTAGGTTTGTTTAAACCGAAAGTTCTTTTATGCTTTATTCTTGGAATATTCAGCAAGCTGATTTTAGAAGATCTATGATTACAATAAGAAATGAAAGGGGCATATAATTTGAAGTGCATAACACTGGAATTTTCTATTTCTTGACAGCTCTTTAATAAAGCTTTATTTTCTTTGAATATTTTTTTTTGGTTCTCTGCATCTAATACACTCACTGATCCATTTGGTTATGTTACAGACGCCCAGAACCCAAGTGTTTGCAGAGATGCCAGGGCATGGGGTGTCCATTTTGGTGGCAGTGATGGGATGAGTTGAGGCGGTGAGGAATGAAGAACGGAAGTGGATTAGGTGCTTGACTGTTTTAAAAGAACCCATGGACATTTTAGAATTTTGAGCTTTTTAATGTACTATTACTCACTTGGACAGAGGCAGTGGTGCTGTAAGAATTATGTTTCTAGACTTCTCTAGTGCCTTCAACACAATCCAACCTCTGCTCCTTAGGGACAAGCTGACAGAGATGGGAGTATATTCATACCTGGTGGCATGGATCGTGGACTATCTTAAAGACAGACCTCAGTATGTGCGTCTTGGGAACTGTATGTCTGACATTGTGGTCAGCAACACAGGAGCGCCACAAGGGACTGTACTTTCTCCGATCCTGTTCAGCCTATATACATCGGACTTCCAACACAACTCGGAGTCCTGCCACATGCAAAAGTTCGCTGATGACACTGCTATCATGGGCTGCATCAGGAGTGGGCAGGAGGAGGAGTATAGGGACCTAATCAATGACTTTGTTAAATGGTGCGACTCAAACCACCTACACCTAAACACCAGCAAAACCAAGGAGCTGGTGGTGGATTTTAGGAGGCCCAGACCCCTCATGGACCCCGTGATCATCAGAGGTGACTGTGTGCAGAGGGTGCAGACCTATAAATACCTGGGAGTGCAACTGGATGATAAATTAGACTGGACTACCAATACTGATGCTCTGTGTAAGAAAGGACAGAGCCGGTTATACTTCCTTAGAAGGCTGGCGTCCTTCAACATCTGCAATAAGATGCTGCAGATGTTCTATCAGACGGTTGTGGCGAGCGCCCTCTTCTACGCGGTGGTGTGCTGGGGAGGCAGCATTAAGAAGAAAGACGCCTCACACCTGGACAAACTGGTGAGGAAGGCAGACTCTATTGTTGGCATGGAGCTGGACAGTTTGACATCCGTGGCAGAGTGACGGGCGCTGAGCAGGCTCCTGTCCATCATGGAGAATCCACTGCATCCACTAAACAGTGTCATCTCCAGACAGAAGAGCAGCTTCAGCGACAGACTGCTGTCACTGTCCTGCTCCACTGACAGACTGAGGAGATCGTTCCTCCCCCAAACTATGCGACTCTTCAATTCCACCCGGGGGTGTAAACATTAACATTATACAAAGTTATTGTCTGTTTTTGTACCTGCATTATTATCAATCTTTAATTTAATATTGTTTTTTTGTATCAGTAAGGTGCTGCTGGAGTAAGTGAATTTCCCCTTGGGATTAATAAAGTATCTATCTATCTATCTATCTATCTATATCTATCTATCTATCTATCTATCTATCTATCTATCTATCTATCTATCTATCTATCTATCTATCTATCTATCTTCTATCTATCTATCTATCTATCTATCTATTGCTGCTTTTATTGTCATTTAAAGTTCTTACTCTTACCTCCTGATTTGTAAAAGGGGGCTTGAGTTTTGTTTTAAGTATAGGTTGTTTTTATTGCATTTATTAATTATTAATAAATGCCACCAGTTGCACTGGGATGAGAGAAACATGGAGCCTTCCTGTGCATCTGGGGCCTTGTGGTGGGAGGTGTGTGAGAGACAGTTGGGCAGTTTTAAATAAATAATATTGTACGGTGTTCCAATTGGGTTCAGGTGAGTGCAGGCATGATTCGCTCCATGGCTAATTGGGGGTACTGGGCCAATTGCGCCTCACCAATGTGTAGCACAGGCGGATTGGTTGGGTGCCTCAAATGTGCATCAGAGGAAGTGGCTTGTCACACCCTGCACCCAATTAGAGGGGATAGTTGAAAAGGAGCCTGCACAGAAGGAGAGGGGGGTAAGAAAATAGACTGGCCAGTGAGAGAGAAGATGAGGGGATTATTAGAAAAGTAGAAGAGAGAAACCGAGACCAGGAGAGTGAGAGCGCCCATGCAGGAAGGAGCGAGAGACAGGTGGTCAGGAGTGAGCTTCAGGGATGCTGGAGCCTGAGCCAGAAGAAAGGGCGCTCCCTCCTACTGAGTAATTGCCTGGAAGTAGGAGCGGCCCCCGCATGCATTGTCTCCCACAGACGCCAAGGGACAGGCAGCAGGAGACATATGCAGCTTGGACTGGTGCCCTAGGATTGTTGAAGGCCTAGTAAAGGGAACCCAAGCCAGGATGTGATGGTGGACTGCACCTGTTGGTGGGCGTCTCCTCCTTCTACAAGGTCAAAACAGGATATGGGGAGGAGGCACTAGGTTTAAAAGGGCAGCATTTGGGTTCATAGCTTTTGTGGACTGTCTCAAGATTTTAACCTTATTGTTTTTATGGAATATATTTATTAATGGCTTTTTAACCTCCACATGGACACAAACAGTTTTTATGGGTTATTTACTGCCCATGTCTGAATTCTGTCCAGGTCCACTTGTAATGATTTTGCAGACTGAAGATTATTTGCCAGTCCTTATAGTTTAGTGGCATCTGGAAGTTTAATACCCTTTGCTGGTTAGTTTGATTTTTTTTTTTGACATTTCTTGGAAGGAGACAAGACATGATTGTCTCAGAAAACACTTTCACATCCTGCGAGACGAGTCTTCGTGCCAAGCGATGTAACCGCGCCAGTGCCGGAAGACCCGCTAGACAAGAGCTTATGCAAAGAGATATGCAAAATCCTGCGTGGTTATGTCAGACACATTTCTTGTAGAGAGAAAGAAACGATATTCACTCACGGGCAGTTATACACTGCATTGTCACAATGTAATTCCAAACACGGAATCAAAGTTTAATGCGATATTGATGAAAAGGTCAAAGCGAAAAGAGATCGAATATATAGACATAGGTGATATGACAGAAGTGCACCACATGAGATGCAGCAAGCCAGCAGCTGATCGAGCAAAGAGGAGGTAAAAAAACTGTATGTGTTTCCTATTGTATCACCATTTAAGAGGGGGTGTCGGAGGAGCAATCGCATCTCCTTGGGGTGCGTTTAGCCCCCTTCTTCACAACATGAGTGGCAGAGACGCAAAGTGGTTGATGCATAGCACAGGCAAGCGAAGCGAGCAGGGGTGAAGCCCCCTAGTTTTATATATTTTAAAAAGTCTATAAGTGCTGGTACTGATCTCTGTGGAGCCACATTTACAACAGTACCAAATTCATAACACGTTCCCAGCACTTACTGTGTTTAAGCCAGTTTTGTACCCATGTGCCTCATGCCTGTGTATCCTTTCAAAATCTTTGTGAATCTTTAGCACTTCATTAATATTTCGTATAGTTTCTTGGAAATTTTCAACTTTGTTACAAGTGAAAAATGTAGAAAAAACTCTAAGAATTGAGAGCATTTGCTATTTCATTTTATCCATATTTTATTTTATTCTTTCCATGACATGCACATAATACACTTCCTTTACTCCTTAATTGTTCTGCTGCTTCTGAAATACCAAAAGTATCTTACTGAACTGACATTTTGGCTATATTTAGCCTTACCTGCTTTTGACGTTTCTATTGCTCTCATGGGCTTATAAGGCCTAAGGTTAGCTGTAGAGTTCATTGACTTGTATGCATTTCAAAGCCATTTTTTTCTTTTGTAATGTCTTTCTCGACTCCTTACTCATTCACTGAGGGTTTCTTTTAAATTTAAATTGTCAAAAGAATTGTTACATTTAAATGGTCAAAACAAGTTGAAGAGTTCACAAGATGCTTTTTTATACTTACTGGTTAATAAAATATGTGCTGATCAGCAGTTTAAACATTTCACTCATTTCTTAGTGTAATGAAAATAGTAGTAAATTAATTAGACATGGGTCATCTATTTGGGAACTGTATAATTCTGATGACCTGATATTAGGTGAAGGCACGATGAAAAGATATACAGTATAAGAAGGATTTGGAGTTCATTTTAAAATGACAAATTGGGGGACTTGGGATGAGAGGTCATGTTAGGAAGTTTAAATAGTGCACCAGAGAGTAATATAAGGGATTGTTTGGCTATCACCAGGTGTTTCCATGGGCATAAATAAAACACCAAGAATGTCTTGGATGGGTGATAAACCAAGCAGGGACCATAAATAAAGATGGAAATCCACATCAACAAGTAGAAAGTATAGAACTGGAGCTTTGCTGATGTACAGAGTATGTACTTTGTACTGACATCGTCCTTGTTGGAGGACTGTAATGAGAGCTGCATGCTGTGTGCTGCTTGTGCATAATCCTTGATTAATATTTAGTGTGTGCTCTTAAAATATAGCTTCAGCTTGCCGCCTAAGCAGTTGGGTATTACTTTTTACAGCCCTTTTTTCCATTTACTATTTTTGTTTTTTTGTTGTTGTTGCTTTACCAGCCCTGGAGTAAGGGAATATTATAAATGATGGCTATGTGAATCTCAGTAGTGCATGTGGGTAAAGTTGTAGCAGCACCTTTCTTTTGAAGTCTTTTGGCCAGGCCAAACCATTTTGTAGCCAGTTTAGCAGTGAATTTGTGGGAGGCTTTAGGGAGGAGATGAGTCTTGATCTAGACTTTCTCCCTAACCGAGAATTGCACAGGCTTATGTCTCTGGTTGTACAATTGAGATTGTCTGGACTGGGATATCATCACCCTCCCCTTCACCCGTTGTGAAATATGACGTAAGGTCTGGAGTTGATTATGAACAGATGTGTCTGGTTTTGGTGAATTATGACCGAGTATCCTTTCAAGCAGACCAATTAACTGCCTGCCTAGAGCTAACAATACAGGGGTTTCACCTGTGACCTTGTACACCACCGAATTCAACATGAACCAGAGCTTGGTCAGGCAATTAGTTAATTCCTGATGGTGGTAACCGAAGAAGGATGCGCGATCATTGTCTTCAGGTTCCGGCTCAACCCACTCGATTTGATTTTGGGTGGTATGCCGTTGTCTTCAGGTGGACCACCTATTGCTTCCACAATTCCGTAGCCTCTGAGCTGGTAAAATGTGGACCCCTATCAGTCACACTGTTCCTCAGCACCCCCCATCATTTGAATATCTTGTCTTTCAGGCTGGAGCATATCTTCTTCACTGTTGCATTGGCCATGGGGAACAGCTCCACCCACCATGTGAAATAATGCACAACCACCGTCAGGTATGTCTTTTGATCTTTGCTGGTTGGAAAGGGTCACATTAAATCCACACCTAGGCACTCCCCGTGTGCAGTGATGTTTACAGGTTACAACAGTCCTGAGGGGGGAGTCCAGGTGGAGTCTTGTATTACTGACAGATATTACATGTCTGAACATGGGACCTGATGTCTTTGTGTGACGTCAGGCCAACATGCCACCTCCAAGATCTTAAGCAATGTCTTTCTGCATCCAAGGTGACCACCAATTGGGCTGTCATGATAGTACTGTAGGAACATTTCCTAGTTAACCATCTTTTGCTAGGTTTCTTCTAACTAAGTTTTTTTGTGTGTTGTGTTTTTACTTTGGCAACTTGATTTCTGTTTTGTTTGATATGAACTTGCCCTGTTTTTGACTAATGTTTCATCTCCTGATCACTATTAAACAGGACTTCTTCCTCTTTTCTGAGTAACATAACACTTATACCAGCTCTGCTTTTATTTTTACTGTATGCTTGTACTTTTTCCCCAGTCATTTGCCCTCAATTATGTCTTTTTTGTCTGCTGCATTGAATGAGGGCTTTCTGGTACTGTGATCAGATGGGCTAATGTTATGTCAAGAGTCCTAATGCATATAAAACATCCGTTGTCTTAGCCACTAGTGCAGTGGCATTCATTTTACTCTTTGGCTCCCTTTTGTGAGTTGCCAGCCTGTTTAGTTTTTACAATTTGACAATAAGCTGCTTTAAAATTAAATACCTTAATTTCATTGCAATATATGTATAAACACTTTAGATTTATCTTTTTAGTGGCATTGTGTGAATTTGAAATGTTTGACAGGTAACATGGTACCTTTATATGGTTTTAGCTATACTTTCGTGCGGGGAATGAGTTGTGAAGAGGAAGGAGGAAGGATAGAAAACAGAAACAATGTTAGTGAACAAGAGTGTGTTTAAGAGAGAGACAGAGCGTGGGTATCAAGTGCAGTGGCTTTAACCACAGGTATGTTTCACCAAGGAGTGATACAGGCTTATGAGAGAAATAGCCCCAGATGAGACAGAGAGAACTAGTGAAGTAAGCGGCGTATTCTAGTTTCAAGTAAAGCCGGGAAATTTATCTTAGACCAGTGCAATGGTGTTTTAGTCAGCTAAAACACCAGCACAGCAAGCTGTAGTATCCCCCCATTGCCAGCACGGTGAGGCAGTTTGCTCATAGTTCATATCATTATTTCACCTAAGTTATTCTTCATTGCACCACTCCTCTTTTTCTCTGGCTTTGAAATTTTCATCGTAATAAACTGTTCTTTTTGTTGACTATATTTGTAGACTTCTGTGTCCTACTTTCTTCTACCCACAAAGAGTTCATTACAACAGTGTACCTTATTTATATTACAAATAAAATAACAGACGCAATTTTAACAATCAAAATATATCAGCTGTACACTACTGGTATGTTAAGGGATGGTCTGCGTTGTTTTAGATGTTGAGTATGCTGTTTTATTAATTAGCTAAATAAAAGCTGTAATAGATAGTACATTGTCAAAGTTGATTTGAGAAAAGACTTTGTATTGTATTGCTTGTAGTCTGTGTCTATGCATGTTCTTACGGTGATTGTATACATTTTGTTGCAGAGTCTAAATTCCGGCTGTCATGGTCAGTCAGCAAAGCTCAAGCATGAATAAGGGTGAGCCTAGAATAATGCATGCATAATTATTCATGAAAAAACACTTCAAATAGTAGACAATTTATCAAGCAGTGATTGGTAACAGATGTTCCTATGAAGTTGCACCTCTGCCTCTCACAAAACTTTTTAAGTCTGTCTTACTTTTAAACAAGGCGCTTTCGAAAAGTGAACTTTCTTTGATAGAGCCTCAATAAATGTTTTTAGGGCTGCTGGTGCAATTCATGAGGAAGATTACGATCTCCATGTAAATATTATTACATAACCCACATGTCAAAAGTGTTAGGCATTTGATACAATTTCCAGGTATAATTATATTTAGGTGATTCTCTCCAACATGTCCGTGTTAAAAACAACTTAAGGAAGAAAATAAACAGATAATCTTCAGGCTGCTGCTGCTGCTCCTACCCCAAGAACAATTCCCTTAACTATGTACAATGATATTGAAAATTTAAAGTTCCATCTGTTTGATCTTCACAATGCAGTTACAGATGGTGGCTGTTAAAGTAAAAGGGATGTGGAGAAGGAGAAATGTTTGTTTTCGTTTCTTAACGTCACAAAAAAACTGAGCTTGCGATTCTGGTCCAATACACTGCAAAAACAAGTCCAGCTCACCTTCCCTGCATTTACATTTCAGCCGCCATCTCAGTCTTAAAAGCAGCTGTACATGGGTCGCTGTTGATGCCAAATGGTGTCAATTCATCATGATCTAGCTATCTTCGTTTGTCTTACGAAGAGGTTCACCACTGGCCAATGTGTCCCATGAGCCTTTTCCAGATGCTCACTAGTGGTTATCAGGTTGATTTGTGATTTGGCACTTAATCTGGCCTTTTGTTTCCACAGTTAAACATCACAAATATGTTCACAGGCCTTAAAGTGCATAAACATAGGGGGAGGGCAAGGAATAAACCTGCCAGACTTCTAGATTCTGTCCTCAGCACAAGAATAATTTTCAGATCAGCACAAATAGATGAGGGTGGTAAACAGTAATTAAAAAGTTCAGAAGGGATTTCTGGAGTTTCGGGTAAATATAGTTAGCACACCCTGTAAGTGACTGGCACCCTAATTACCTTGGCCTAGTGCTGCTAGTCAGCATGAGCAACTGCACCTCTTTTGTTTTTGTGTAATTAACTGATGCCATTTTAACAATTACAAATAATTACAATATTGTTTTCATCTACTCATTCATTTTCTGTACCCACTTAAGGTCAATACAGGGTTCCAAGGTACAATAGCCTACCTCAGCAGCCTCAAGTTGAAAAGGTTACAAGCAACACAATAACATTAATATTCACTTACAGTACATGGTGTTACTTTCACTTAAACCAAAACAAGGTTCTGTGAGTCACAAATTAAATTTTTTAAAGGATCATTCATGAGTGTATTACATGGCAGGCAAGAGTAAGTATTCCCATAATTTAATACATACATATATTCTCAAACATGCTTACTTTATTTCATCATCATGTGGGACTGGAGATTACCTCACACAGGGCTAATTCAGAGTTGCCTGTAAATCTAACATGTGTTTGCTGGGGAACAGCACACCCACCACACGACAACCCACATAAGCAGACACTGGGAGAGTGTTAGAACTAAAGCACGGACTGGGCCTAGGTTTGGAACACATTGGATCTGTAAGGCAGCAGAAATTAGAATATTAGAAGAATTTTGAGCATTTTAGCCCAACAAAGCCTGTCAATCCTGTTCACTGAATTTCTCTGAAATGATATTAGGTTAAGTTTTAAAGGTCCCTAAATTAGTCTCAACCACCCGTTGTAATAACTTACTCCAATGTTTATTTAAAGTTTCCTGTGTGAAGGAAAAAATTTCTAACAGTTGTGCAAATTTACCATATCACAACTTTCCCACTGTCTCCCATGTTCTTGTAGAACGCATTTTACGACAACAGATTGTATCCACTGTGCTAATTTCCCTTCAAAATTTTAAACATGTCACTTGTGTTGCCTCTTAATCTCCATTTGTTTAAACTAAAAAGTTCAGATTCTTTAATTTTTCTACATAGCTCATAACTCTCAGTCCTGGAATTGGCCTTTTTAGTCTCTTCTGGACTTTCTCTAGTGCTGCTATGTCTTTTTTATAATCTGGAGTCCAAAACTATGCGTTTTAACTAGATAAAACCATATCACTACTGCATTATATAACTTAAGCATAACTTTGCTTGACTTGTATTCCACACACCCTGATGTATAACTTAGCATCCCAATAACTTTTTAAATGTCTTTTATACACTGTCTGGATGAGGGCAGTGATGAGCCCATTACAACTGTTGGGTCCTTCCCATTAGGAATAGTTTTCAAGTTTCAAATTTCCCATTGTATGTTCAAAGCTAAGATTTTTACTTCCTATTTATATTAATTTACATTTTCTTAAATCAAAAATAATCCTGTTGTTCACTGTATAAAGCTAATACACTAGAATTCCTTTATTGTTTACACTCATTTTAAATTATTCTTATATGGCAGTTTCACTTGACTGGTAAGACAGTGATAATGGTGCTGTGTTGAAATTTGTTTATTGGTTGTCACAGCAGTTACCAAAAGGTGATCAAAATCTAGATTTTATATTTAGTTTTATTATTTTAATTTATACTTCTTATTTATATTCAGTAATGTTCATGTTATGAACTTGGTGCTCAAAGCACTGAAGATTTTCAGAAATGCTTCCAAAAATGTCCACTGTGGGGATTTACCATCAGACCCCAACTAGATACAAGGGCAAACACAGGATCTTTAGAAAATAAAAGGTATATTTCACAGAAATGTTCTGTTACATTGTGAAGCTCCGAGGAACACAAAATGCAAATGCAATACAAAAAGCAACCAAGTCTCAATACAGAAATCAATTGGCAAAGTCATAAAAAACGAGCAAAATGGTCAAAAATCCAGAAAATGCAATAAGCACAAGGCACAGCAAAATTTCAATAAACACTCACCACTCCCTAGCTCCTTTACAGGGCTGAAGGCAGTCCCTGGCAGTTATGGGCAGGAGGTCCCTGCCTCTTGGGGAACCACCCAGAAAAACACATGGTACATAACAAAGGCTTAGGGAAAAAACAAGGAACAATGCAAATAATTAATAAAATTAACATTAACATAAATAAATAACTTAAAAATAAACAAAAAAGACATGAAGAAATTATTTAAAACCCAGCCAGGGAAGAAACCCTGGCTGAAGCTTAGCAGTTCAGTTATGATAATACATTATATGTACTGTATATTATGCCATAATAAGCTGTACCATCCACCTAGTTTAGTATCATCTATGGACTTTACCTTATATTCTTGTCAAGACCAATTTTATATATACTAGGGGGCTGTGCCCCCTACTTGCTTCGCTCGCCCACCCCACAACCCCCACTTCACGTCTCAGCCTCTCGCATTGTGAAAGGGAAGGGGGAGGACTGAACGCACACTAAGGAGAGGCGGACGGATCAGCTGCTGGCTGTTTGCTAGCTGCTACCGAGCTGCATGATCTGCATATCGCGCTGTGTGTTGATCGTTTAAAAGCCTGTAGAGCAGCTGTCCTTTTGTCTCACTTCCTTGTCTCGTGGGACGTTAAAGTGTCTCCCCGAGATGATCACGTCAACCCAAAATTTTTTTATATAATATATATATATACTGTATATATTTAAAGAATCACTTGCCCCATCTCTTATCCCTGA
This sequence comes from Erpetoichthys calabaricus, assembly GCF_900747795.2. Lineage (NCBI taxonomy): Eukaryota > Metazoa > Chordata > Cladistia > Polypteriformes > Polypteridae > Erpetoichthys > Erpetoichthys calabaricus. Next base: position 124,832,731 of record NC_041397.2, on the reverse strand, counting down.
GAGACACCATTTTTAACATCAGCTATTTCTGGAAAAAAACACCCTTCCATCTACACTGAACCTTGATTTCCTGCTATTTTTGTAGTTTGCTCACCAGCTTCTAAAGTCATACCTTATCAAAAGCCTCCTGAATATCAAAATAAATAATCATCATTTGAACCTCTCTGTACATACGTGCTTGTTGTATCCTGATAGAATTCCATCATGTTAATGAAATACAGCCTTCCCCATCTAAAACCATTTTGACTCTTCACTAATACACCTGTCATTGCCATATGTTGCTCAACTCTTGATAATTCCTTGCATTAATTTACCTGGGGTGTAAAATAAGCTTATTGTCCAATAATTATTTGGATCACCACAGCTGATCTTTTCTTATGAAACGGGACAATATTTGCTACCTTCCAATCAGTAGTAATATCCTCCATGTGCAGTAATTTTTGAAAAACCAATGTCAAGGGTTTATATAGATACTTGTTAAACTTAAGGACTTTAGAATAAATGTCACTGCATCGCAGTGATTTGTTTAACTTCAGCCTTTTTTAATCCAAGTAGAACTTGTCTTGTCGCAAATCTAAAAATCAATGACCAATGTAAGTATCAAGTTTTCATAATGTCTTCACTGAATGTTATAAGTGTGTTTTGATTCTTTTCTTCATTTATTGTTTTTTATTTCAGTAATTTTTCTCACTGTTATTAAATTTTCTTATTTTTTGTGACATCATCACCATGCCATTTTGTGTTTGTTCTTTTAATGGGTGTTGCCATTTGGAGACTGTTGTTTCATCGTTGCTATCATATGATTTTATGGCAATGACACATGCTGTTGATCCTGTGGATGTATCATGTGATGTCACTTGGGTGTGACTTGATATCATCTCACTTCCCAATAAAAGATGGCTGTGTAATAGCTCTGGTGTCCAAGCCTTTGCATTAAATTTGAAAGAACAAGGAATAATTTCTCAAGTGTTGGTTTATATAGGGAAAGGATAACAGACATGTTTAGCACTGATGATTGACTTTGAATATTGCCTAGGTTTGATAATATATTTCCTGACTCGATTTTTTGGTATGTGACTTTAACCCTGTCACCTCGGCAGTGACATTCATGTCTCTGTTGGCTCTTCCAATGAAGTCAGTAGATGGATTGGGAGGGCATGGGAGGTCATGAGGTCCCTAGAAAAGGATGTGTGGTGCTCCCCGATATCTATGCAAAAGGGTGAAGGTCCAAGTCTTTAGAGTCCTGGTGCTTCCCGTCCTTGCTATATGGTTGCGAGATATGGATGCTATCCAGTGACCTGAGATGAAGACTGGACTCCTTTGGTGCTGTGTTGGAGAATTCTTGAGTACCACTGGTTTGACATTGTGTCAACTGAGTGGTTGCTCACGGAATCCCGAATGAGCTACATTACTCGCTTAGTGAGGGAGCACCAGTTATGGCACTATGGCTATGTGGCACGATTTCCTGAAGGTGATCTGGCTCATAGGATTCTCATTGTTGAGGGCCCGAATGGCTGGACCAGGCCAAGGAGATGCCCACATCTGCCTGTGGCAGATCTGGAGGGTGGGACGGGACCGCACATCTGCCTAGGGGGTTGCCAACCAGGATCCTGTTTCGTTGTGTGGTGGGTGCAGCAAGGTGCTGTACAAGCACGTGCTCCACAACCAGACCTGACGTGACTTTAACCTGGCTTCTCAACAATATTTTGTATTGCCCCTCAAGTCTAGTTCATCTTCCAGGAGAGCAACCTGAGCACAAAAGAAGCACAATGCCTGAACAAACTCATCAGGAAAGCCTGCTCCATCACAGCACAAACCCTGGACACACAAGCTGTTGTGGAAAAGTGGATGGTGACAAAATTTGATGCCATCATGAAAAATCCCCTCCATCCCCTCCAGGAGGGGCTCTATCGGAGCACTTTTAGCCACAGACTCATTCTACCACCTTATCCTAAGTGCCATTGCGAGATCTTTTGTGTCCGCTGCTATTAGACAATTTAATGCTCCCTCACAATGTCTCAAACTAAATGCTTATACTCTTTAAATTCGTTTTGCAATTTCTGCACAATAAACATTTTTTATTTGTTTGTATCCTTGTATTTATGTTTCTGCTGCATCTAAATTTCTCCTTGGAGTTAATAAACTAATCTAATCTAATGTAATAATATATATTTTAAAACAGAAGAGGGAAAACACACACACAGACAAATGACATTGCCTCACTTTTATTGGGGTCAGTCTTTGGCTGAGATAAGCATTAAGCTCTGTTAACTATAAGCAGCTTAGTCAGTCAGACAGGACATATTGTAAGTGGTTTATCATGATGGAGGAGCAGTGCCTGGTTGAATGTTAGTTATCACCTTAAAGAATTAAGCACATCTCTAGTATAGTTAGTGAAAGGTTGAAAGAGTAAACTGTCTGCTACAAACAACACACATGTCCGCTTTGGGTGACTGCAGGAAATTGCGTGTGCAAACTGTGCCGTAACCATTTCAATATGAAAGGACACCCATCCGTGTTGGACTAATGTTGTAGGCATGTATACTTCATCCATCCATCCATTATCCAACCCGCTATATCCTAACTACAGGGTCACAGGGGTCTGCTGGAGCCAATCCCAGCCAACACAGGGCGCAAGGCAGGAAACAAACCCCGGGCAGGGTGCCAGCCCAGTGCAGGGCGCACACAACCACACACCCACACACCAAACACACACTAGGGACAATTTAGGATCGCCAATGCACCTCACCTGCATGTCTTTGGACTGTGGGAGGAAACCGGAGTACCCAGAGGAAACCCACACAGACACAGGGAGAACATGCACGCAGGGAGGACCCGGGAAGCGAACACAGGTCTCCTAACTGCAAGACAGCAACGCTACCCACTGTGCCACCGTGCTGCCCTGTATACTTCATGCCTGATTCTATATAATGTTTCTAAAACATCAAGCATCTACTCATGACATACTTATGTATTTAGAGAAACAAAACATTAGCTAATTGTTTGATCTGAATGAAGTGAATATGCTTAAATAACGTTGTGCAAGACGCACTTGAAAGGTACAGATCAATATTTTTTTTTTTAGACAAAACGGTATTAGTTATAATTTAAAATATTATATAGGAGGAGCCAAAGCCACGCATCAATCAATCAACGGTTCAATGGCTATTAGAGGGGGTGAGAGATTTCATCCTGAGCAAGTTTAAAGTACTGCTTCCAGTTTCTCACCTAACTGTGTCAACTGCAGAAATTGTGAACTAGTTCACACATTTAAAAAATTACAAGTTTTTAAACTGCTAACTAACATAATTATTCTCACACCTGCTTTAATCCAATTCAAGGTCAAGACAGGAACCAGCGCCGGAAAGAGAGTGCCAGTTTTTTGTGGGTGAAACTGCAGAATGTAAACGTCAAAATGAACGTTCAGCCGTGCCAGTGCTGTCCCTCACTACAGTATTAGTTCTGCCCATTGCATACATAACAACAAAGAGGCACAGCTGGATGTTCATTGCCAGGTGCTGAACCATACACGCTGCTGTTCTGGTACAGCCAGGGTTGTTGCCCTTGCTCAGTTTATTCCTTGTTTAATTAGTATTTTTGTTTGCTGTTTAAATGTAAGTTTTCATATGGTATTATTGATTTTGTTTGTGTCTTTGTTTTTTCCATGTTTTATTTATTTTATTCATTATTAAATGGTCCGCAATTTAGTATTGTTTTATCATTTATTAGTTTGTACTGTTTTTACCAATGGTTTTGTGTCCTATGTAGAGCCCAAGGAGGTGGGGCCACCTGATTATACAGCATTAGAAATTGTTCTCACAACAGTGTCACCATTGCCAATTTTGATTCTTGATTTTTTGTTTTGCTTCTTTTGATATTTGGAATTTTTTCAGTTTTGTTATTGCCTTGTTATTATATTGTTCTGTTTTCGAATATTTTTGAATAGATCTTTAAATATAAGGAACCGGGCAGCACAGTGGCGCAGTGGGTAGCGTTTCTGCCTCGCAGTTAGGAGACCTGGGTTTGCTTCCCGGGTCCTCCCTGCGTGGAGTTTGCATGTTCTCCCCGTGTCTGTGTGAGTTTCCTCACACAGTCAAAAGACATGAAGGTTAGGTGCATTGCCAATTCTAAATTGTCCCTAGTGTGTGTTTGGTGTGTGTGTGTGCGTGGGTGTGTGTGCCCTGCGGTGGGCTGGCACTCTGCCCGGGGTTTGTTTCCTGCTTTGCGCCCTGTGTTGGCTGGGATTGGCTCCAGCAGACCCTAGTGACCCTGTAGTTAGGATATAGCAGGTTGGATAATGGATGGATGGATAAAAGGAACCTTCATTTAGCCCTGAGCCAGAGGTTTACAATTCACAATTCATTCCTTTAATTATCTAAGAGGTTTAGCCCCATTTTGAACATGTGCAGGGCCAGAAAGCCTGTGTTTGGAGTTTGGAACCAGTCAACATGAGAGTATGAGAGTGAGGCCTAATTTGTGTTTTTTAATGGTACTAAAGGTTTTTAGGTTCTTTACAATACTTTTTTTAGTAACCATATAGAAATGCAGCTTATTATTAAAGAGGTAACTCACATCTCTGGGTTATTTGCATCACATCATTTTGTGTGTTGAAGCCTATTTTTGTTTTCTGGTTGCATTGTACTGTATATGAAGCAATGCAGTACACACTTAATATGTTTTGTTGCTTTGTATTTTCACAATAAAACAGCTTAAATCATTAATTAATTTATTTCATATGAATTGAGCAACAAATCAACAGTGACTGCAAAATGTCAACCATACGTTCTTAGGGTACAGAATGATTTAAGAAAGTGAGAAGTCACAAGTGGCAAACAAAATGACAGAGTGCTAGTAAGTCAGTGCTGGCTCTCTGCCTCCATCTGCTGCCAGAAAGATGTTTTGCAATTTTATTTATTTATTTATTTTAACAAAACCAGAAGCTAAAGAAGGTTTGGGACAATCTGATGGCTGTTGTGTTTGTAACCTTTTTTTGAGCATTAAGTTATTATTATTTTTTCCAGTTCTGTGTTATACCCTGATTCATGCAAGGTATGCAATAGACATGCCCAAATATAGCATGTTCTGATATCCAGGCAAGTAGCCTCAACAGACAGCATCTCATAAGTGTTACAGATAAAGACTTAATGCAAGCAATTGTTAGCTCAACTCAGATGAAAGGAAAGTGGACATCTTGAGATAGGGAACCCTGTGCTGTCATACAAGTCTTTCATAGCACAATAAAGACCCAGTAAAAAGTAAAACCCATTCAACAAACACAAGGGGAGTCATGTATAACACTGTGCGTAGAATTCACACTAAAACTAGCGTATGGACAAAACTAGAAAACTGGAAATGTGCGTATGCACAAAAAAATCCAGATGCATAAAATTGTGCAGACACCAAGGTCCACTCGCTTCTCTTTTACAAATCCCAATGAATGTGAAATTTAACACACGTGCACGTGCCTACAGCCCCACCCTGACTCCTCCCCAAATTCTGAATATTTGAATATGCAAATCAATATAAATAGCCCCCTTCCATTCTGTTTTTTGTTAAAAGACAATGGCAAAAGCACATGGAAAAAAAGAAGAATTTCAGCGAATGCAAAGTGGAGGCAAGGAAAAAATACTATTTGTTGGCTTAAGCAGTGGTATAAGCAACACAAGAAAGATGATTGAGTGATACTGAGTGGTGGCGATACTTGAAATTTCAAGTTCAGAAAGTCGCACAAAGTGGTCAGATATAAAAGTCGACATGAAAAGGCAAGTCTCAGCCCTTTGTCTGTATTCTGTTTCAGACAATCTTACAAAAGCTGACTCTCAAGCCAAGGACACGAATCCACGTGGTGATGGTGCTGCTGCCTCTGCCTCAGAAACTGCTGGGCGACTGTCTGGCTGTTTACTGACTGACGCTGTTCTGGAGTCACAAAATGCAATAGTGGATACTGTCAGATATGTGGCCAATGAACTAAGGAATATAACGGCTGTACTATGTAATATTGACCACAAATTAAATGAATTGGTTGAAAAACTTAATGCTGCATCTGATTACCTGTGTTTACATTCTGCTAATTACATTCAAACAAAGTTATAACGCTGTCCGATTTGATTGATCATTTGATGGGTCAGGGTTAGGTTCATCATACCGCATTTCTTCCGGCACAGGTAATCCACAATTGTGTGCCACATTATGCAGCATGCGACACAATGTGACAGACGTTCAGTAGACTATAGAACAGCACATTAGTAGAGTGGAAATGCTCTTTACATTTGACTCTCTGTCCTTAAAAGGAATGCTTGCTTTTGCTGCACTAGTTGGAAAAAAGCGCATTCGACAGTGCAGGGTTGCCGTTTTTATAGGCTCTCCTGCTATAGATGATGTAATGCCAGATTATTCTTTTGGTCCAGCGCTGTTGCAATAGCAATGTGCATGCAGCTTACATATCAGAATGACAAGCGGATAATATCATCCAAGACAGTTGGCATGGCGCAACTCAGTGATGATTGAGGAATACCCGATTGATCAGCAAGTTCACATTGAAAAGCTCCTGTAGCTAAAAACCTGAGAGTCGACAGAACTTATAAAGGAGCAGGCAAAGCAAAATTCCTCAAAGTCTGCCTTTGTAAAGCCGCCGCCAATTCAGAACACAGCTCCAAGAAGTATAGCTCTTGGAAATCGAAATCGAATTAGAAGCCAGTCATCATCATCATCTATAAATACGTGCTCTCTTCTAATTCTTCCATTTGCAATGTCTTCTAACACTAAAGCAACTATGGTAGTTGGAATAGTTTGGCCATTCCTTGCACCATTATATTGTTACAGAATGATTAGTCAAATTAATTAAATTTGTAAATGATTTGCAATTAATTTCAGTGTATTTGATAAATTCTGCATCATGGATGCAAATATGAAAAAGAAGGGAAATGACACAGAAACAATAGCACTGCTTCGATGCTGGGTGCCGCAAGTTTGCAAAACCGAGCAGAAATGTGTGCACACAAGGTGTGGGGCTGCTGTGAAAAAGTGCATGACTTTACTCAAATTTTAGTTTTTATACATCAGTGTGCATGGAAACAGGTGTACACAACAAGGTACACAACATTTCTGTGCGTACGCACTGTTTATACGTGAGGCCCAAGATAATCTGCATGTAGACCATTGGTGGAAAGTTTTCTTATTCTGTTCTCTGAATCAAGTGACTCTCCTTTAATACCTAAAGAAACAGAAATCATTTATTCTGAATGATTCAAAGATGTCAGGTTCTAATAATATTTCAAATATACTTTTTATCATTAGGTCATTTTTTTACACTTTGGGGTGTTGGATATTTACTTATGTCTTTTGTTTTTTTAATGGTTTATGCTCCATGCATTGTCATAATTTACACGTGGCTACCTTCCTCTAGTCTAGCTATTGTTGAGTGTGTATGCACATATTTGCATGGTGTCACAAGGAATTAACAATATAAATAAAAGCAATCATTGTGTAGAATTCAAATGTGTTTTGGCCAAATCTTATTTTTTTTGCTTGAATTTTTATGAGTTTGCTTAATGATAAAAAGTGTTTTCGTCCTTCTATGCACTCATAATACATACTGAATCAATACAATGAGAAACCTGTTTATGGTCCACTCTGTTAGGAAACAAACCCTGCAGAATTTTGGGGATTTCTTACTCAAGGCTTATTTATATCTATCTATCTATCTATCTATCTATCTATCTATCTATCTATCTATCTATCTATCTATCTATCTATTCTGCAATTACAACCCTTTTTAAAAGCAGGCAAATAAATTTTTGCTTTTAACAGGCGGGATTTTAAAGTGGAAGACTGTACAATGGGGAAGGTAAAGCTTCAAAAAAAAAATCTTTGCTATCAGTTCAGCTTTGACATATAAGCCATGGTTACTATTTGTTGGCTGATAATTCTACTGATTTCCACATTCTGACTGCTAATATTCAGAAACTATCACAAGTAACTGTCCTAACAAGCTTTCTGAGAAAATAAATATAACCTATTCTGTTACAGTTCCTTTGTATTCGCTAATCGGTTCAAGTTGGGCAGTTAGATGTGAGAGACACAAATGGAGAGGCTCAGGCAGGCAGGAGCTTTTCCCATTGACTTCTCTACCACATCCCCTTTAGCACAGCATGCAGAAGACTGATACAATGATAATTCTCAGGATCATTTGCACAGGTTCTGCCTGGGGAATTTGCATTTATTGTCAGTGCAAAGTATCAAATCTGTGAGGTACCCTGAGCTGCAAAAGAACAGTCAAGGTGTGTAAATATTGAGTGTAAGTCAAATTTTAGTCCAGCAATACTGTCAAGGGAACAAGCCGCTCTTCAGAGATAAGCTTAGTTTTAGAATTATTTTGATAGTGACACTTTTGTTTTTGTTAGGATCTTATCAATTGTTGTGTGACAGAAGAGTTTGTCACTGCAACCTGAAATGTCATTTTTGAGTATCATTTTTGGATATTGTTTTCTGTAATACTCATTAGGTGAAATCACAGGGTTTTCTGTTTTAATTATTATTTATAGAAATGATTTACCTCGTGTTTTGTCATGGAATCACTCTACAATCCAGATATTTGCATTACGGTAACTGCCAGTGACCAGCTGCTGGTTGTCAGCTACGAATATGCAGCGTTCCTCAGAATCAGCTCCTTCAATCAGTAAGCAATAGGAGTTCTCCCACACTTGTGCAGTCAGGGACTGCATCTAAGTATTGTAATAAGTTGGCTTGCTGGTAATGTCAGCTGAGCTGTGTCTCTCTCTCAGGCCCCACTTGTTTTTCACATTACCACCACTACCTGTGGTGGGCTGGCGCCCTGCCCTGGGTTTGTTTCCTGCCTTGTGTCCTGTGTTGGCTGGGATTGGCTCCAGCAGACCCCCGTGACCCTGTAGTTAGGATATACCGGGTTGGATAATGGATGGATGGATTACCACCACTACTCTTCACCTGTCAACAGTGCAAATCCTGCTAACTATGCCAAGTGTTTTTTGATGAAATCAGTCCAAATCCAGACATTTGCACTGTGCTAACTTCTGGTTGCCATCTGCCAGTGGCCAGCTGCAAGCCCAAAATGTTTTGACTCCAAAGGTCCTAAGAAGAGGCTCTTTTAGGCCATGAGCAATAAGAGTTCTCAAATGATCTTGCAAGCAGGGACTGCCTCTCTAAGCACTGCAAGTGGAGAGCGTCCTTGTAACATCAGACAAGCTTTCTCTCACTCAGCACTCACCTTTTTAGTGGAGCCCCATCACTTCAACTTGCACACTTCTTATGCTTCATTGATTCGCCGCCATTGTAAGCATACATCTTTGTATTTTGTGAAGTTATTTTGCTTGTGTCGGAAGTTGTTTTCATGGTGTGGTTCTGGGAATGTCTATCTACCATACTTCGTTTTTGTCTTTTTCATTGTAATTATGGCAGTCCACATCTAAATTAAAGATGCCTTACTACCACCAAAAGTACTGGACTCTGAGTTAGATATGGCAAATTCAGATTCTCCCACCCAAACTTGTTAGGACTAAACATTCAATGACTATATGACATGCTTAATTTTACCTACTTTTTACTCCTGAAATCTCACTCATTCCAAATCCTTTTGTACTTTACTTTCTTAAATACTCTTTCTTAGTATACCTGTGAAATGAGATGCATGTGTAGCAGATTCTGGTCTTGTTTAAAGTAAATGTTGACTTGTGGGGACTTTATGTAGGGTAAGGTGATTGTGTAATGTGAATTAAAAAATGTATGGTTTATTGGGGAGTAACTATTACAGAATAGTGTTATTTTTTATTTCATAAGTGTTATAAGTGCGATAAATTAAGATAAATGTGATTAATTTATTTTAATGTTCTTCCCTTTTTTTAATATTCAGTCATTTTCTAAACCACTTTTTCTTGAACATGGCTTGCAGGAGGTGCTGGAGCCTATCCCAGTATGCATAGGGCACAAGGCAGGAACAAACCCTGGACTGGGTCCACAGGGCGAACACACACACATACACACACCCCAGCCACACACTAGGGCCAATTTAGAAATGTCAATCCACCTAACTTGCATGACTATGGACTGTGGGAGGAAACCGATCCACCCGCAGGAAACCCACACAGAGGCAGGAAGAACATGCCGACTCCATGCAAGGAAGACCCAGGACATGAACCCAGGTATCCTAACTACGAGGCAGCAGTGTTCCCACTGTCTTATACAGGTCCATGAGCAGCATTTACCATCACAATTCACTTTTAAGGGATATCAAGACTGTGATATGTTATCAAATATAAACTTTTAGCAGTTGTGATGGATGGCCGGCTAAATATTCCGGCCCTCACCCCCAGGCTGCCAGGTGGAGCTCTCCCGACAGCAAGGAGGTTTCCCGAATTCCAGCAGGGCCTCATGGACCTTGTAGTTTGTATGCACAGCCCTGCTGGATACCATGGGGGCCACCGGGAGTCGCTGTAGGGAGGCTGACAGACTGTTATGCGCCCTATAACCTGGAAGTACGTCCTGGTCACATGAACAGGAGAAACGACGTGCTTCCAGGTTGAAGAAAAGGACTTTTACTCTGACCCGGAAGTAATAAGGACTTGTGGTTTGTTGGACAGGAACACCTCCGGGTCAGGGGGGTATAAAAGGACTCTGGGAAAGCCCAGACACTGAGCTGAGCTGGGAGGAAGGGTGGGCGAAGTGTCTGGGAGAGGAGGATTGGTATTTGTAGTGATTATTGATTATTGTATGTATAGTGTGGAGTGGAGAGTGCTCTGTGCACGTAATTATTATAAAATAAATAAGTCTTGGACTTTTACCTGGACTTTTACCTGGTGTTTTACCTGAGGGTTCAAGAGGTCGATAAAAGCCTCTACTGCTACACAGTACATCATCAAAGATGTGGGTATGGGTCATTGATGTGCATACTTTAGCTGCCACTATGGAGCATCAAAAACCGATCTTCAAGTCTTGGTGGACACACTGGGTCAATGTCAGGAAAACTGGTGCAGGCCAAATGCATAAAAATTAGCCACGCAGAGCAGCACAGATCAAAACAAACCCACTAAGGACCCACCAAGAGTCAGAAAACATATGGGACCCTGTGAAATAATAATAATAATAATGATGATGAAAGATATATAACTATTTACAAGGTATTTCAAAAAATGGAAGGAACACTGGTGTGGAGACATGACCTGGCTGAGCGGAATCCCAATTGGTATCAGGGAGGAGTAATGGAATAACCAGTAGAAATAGTGTTTTATGGGCAAATTATTCCCTGGCACGAGAGGTGGCAGTGGTCCTCTGGCTGGCTCCCAGTTCGGACACATGTAGGGGTCCTTGGGTGTTGCCAGAGTCTACCATGGAAAAGGAACTTGTGTGTGCGATGCAGGCTCCATCTGACCCAGGAGCACTCCTGATTTCAGAGTAGGGAGGAAGTTAGATGACACTTGCGAAGGAAGATGAAAAGGGGACAGAAGATATTTGTGTGCTGTTTGATAGATTAAAGACTGAAAATGGTACTATTGTTAATTACTGTTTAAGTTGGAACTGTCTGTGGTCGAGCTGTGTCTGGTACAGGGCACTATGGTGCCCCCTGGTGGTCAAAAGTTATTCATAGTTTTTTTTTTCTGCTAGGAACAAGTCGGCATATTCCTTTTTATTTTAAGATGTTTTATTTTTAGTGTTTTTGGTGACATCATTGCAATGCTATGTGCCATCTGTTGGGATGACAAATGCAATACATTTTATCACTACATGCATTACAAAATACATTCCAGTAGATGGTACATTACAAAAGTTAATGGCGAGGACTATGTCGATTACTTAGATTTCAGTCTGTCTTAGACGGATAGTATAGCTAGCATTAAAATAATACCCTGGCTTTTCAAAGGAGTCATGAACAAATTTAACTCAAAAAAGCTCCAGCAGATTACGAAGTATGCAGCTAAAGTTATTGGGGCTGATGTAGATGATTTGACCAGTGTGTGTCAGAGGGCAATGCTAAAGAAACTGGAAATCATCTCAACTGATGACAGACATCCATTACATGTAGAAGTAAAGTAAAGTAAATCAGGAAAGATAGTTGCTTTGAAAACCCACACAAATCGCTCCAGAAACTCCTTTCTTCCTAGTGCCATATGCCTTTTCAATAAGAAATATCGGAGATAGTGGTTAAGGTTTTGCTATATATCCTATATAACTTTTTTTTTTGTGTGTAAATATGTATTATCTAACTGCCTTACCTTAACCTTTCTTGTTTCTATTTGTCTGTTTTATTTCATTCTGTCTGTTATTAGATGCAACTGAGAAGGCAAATTTCATGTTTTCCTGTGTAAACATGACTAAATAAAGAAACCTAAACCTAAACCTAAACCTAAACTGTTGTCACTGTAACAGTCAATGTGTTAAAAATATCTTTATTGTATCCAATATTTGCAATGTAACATTTACTCACAAAACAAGAAGACAATCAATTTCAAGGTTAGCTCAAAAATGATGATTCCAGAAAGCTATTTCAAATTAACCCACTATTGCCAACTTTTCTCATAGTTTTGTGGGAAATGGCGCAGGTTATAATGTGCAGCAGATGGATTGGCTGTCCTGTTAGAGGATTGGCACAACTGACAGTTCTTGACTTGAATTATTTCATCCATCCCTGGGCACAAATATAGCTCACGAAGACACAAAATGCCTTGGTCACCTTCATGAGCAAGTACAACCGAGGTATGAAATGGGTTAGACAGGAACAATGAGACAAGCACCATGGGACACATGCTCATCTTCTACACTGAATTCATCACACAGTCAGTATGGATGTATAACTGTGTCAACAGCAGTAAAAAAAGACGGTCAACCATGAGAACTCTTAAGGGAAGACAATTCACTGCAACATGCAGAGGCAGAAGCAAACTCACCTGGCAACGGGTCAGCTAAAGCAGGAGACAATAAGACCACAAACTCAGTTTCAGTGTCAGAACTGTCTGTAGCAGCAGCAGGCTAGCAGGACAGGCAGTTAGTAGTGTAATTTTGTGACTTAGAATTATAAGAAGCAAAATATGTGAAGTCTATCGATCACATTGCCCAGTATACAAGCCACATACCTGCTTGATCAGACCCTTTGGAAGAGAGCAGAGTAGTCAACGCCTGATGAACTGTGCATAGTGTAAATTTACAACCCGATATGCAAGTCCTCTTTTTTTTCAACAGCCCACACACACACTTCCAAGCACCACTTTTTCAACTGTAGAATACTTCATTCAGTTCAGTAGCAGTAAGAGTCCTGAATGCCAAGGCAACCATATGACCACGATCAGCAAGGACAGCTCCCAGACAATAAAAATAAGCATCTATTCAAACCACAATCAGTCAGTCAGAATCAAGCAAAACCAGTGCTGGACTGTCAACAGCAAATGTTTTGTAGTTATAAACTTTTACTGAGACATTTTTTATGTGTTAAAAAATGCTTAGAGTATAAGATTATTGTCAGCTTGTGTTTGGCTCCAAGAAATGTGATCATCCAAATAATCAGCGACATTTGGCAACTCCTGTAGAATTGTTGCAAGCATCTTTTGAAAGGCAAACAGAGCTGCTGCTTGGGGCCTGACAGAGCCTAAACAGCCTTGCATAAATAATAAAGGCAATCAGATTATGGCTGTTTTCATATGGCTGAACGTACCGTATGTAGTTTTTAAATCTATTGTGGAGATTACAGCTACTCCTATCAGCAATGCCAACATTTCATGAAATTGAGGAAGACAATAGCTCTCTGTAATGATAGGTTTATTAGGTTCTTGCAGACCAATGCACATGTGAATACCACTAGGCTTCTTTTGGACCTCAACAGTAATGGAAAGGCATCAACCCTTGCAATAATCCCTGCTTGAAGAACTTGAGTTACAGCAGTTCTGCACTGACATCATGTCGAAAAGACAGAGGAAAATGATGCAGTTTTTTCATATTCAAGTGGCAGATTCTAATATTTCAACTTTGTATATTAAACCATTCATACATCTCAAGATAACAGGAAGTGTTGGAGTTGTGGAGAGATGCATCACCGTAATGGAATTTATGGTAACAGGCAGTAAGACAGTACTGACATTAAAGCACAAATGTTGATGCTTTATTAAATCCATGCCCAGCAAAGCAATACCATATTCCACTATGAAGACTGATGAAGAGCAAGTGACATTATCCTTGGTCACCGTGACTTGTAAATTACTGAAATACCTGGACATACCTTGATTCGGAAGCATGTGTGTGGTCCTCTGTTCCCAGACAATAAGGAGAAGTGCATTTTTACACATTTCCAGCCATTCATCTTCCGATGCAGCAGCAACCAGCATGTAATTGTGAGACGTCATCCAGACACAGTAAAAATAGAGGACTACTCACATCAGTTATCGTAATCTGGTATTAAAGGCAAGTAACTCGTCACCAGTTTGTTAAATCCTCAGTTTGTAGATTAAATAGACTTTATGTAACTAGTTGTTAACACAAACATTTATTGAACTTTGCATTTCTTCCCAGTCTCCACTAAGTATGAAACTCTTCCACCCACAATTTGAACATTTGTCACTACCTGACTCAACAATCGATGAGCAGTGATTCTAGTTGGTGAATGAAGACACTCGGCTGTGTGTGTTTTGAGTCTTTTGCGTGTGTGTGAGCTTGAATTTGAATAAATACAGCAAAATCATGCATTTTTCTGCCTGTGTATATTTGGAAAAGAAACTCCACAGTTTTAGAACTACATCAGTTTACCTATTTCCAAATAGCAAATACCTTGAAACATTATAATGACTTCCGCCCTGAAGTTTTTTTTTGTTTAGTGCTTTCCACAATGCCACATTCACTCTGTAGTGGCATCCTGTTGGCCACAGGTAGAGCAAAACTTGCATTCTGTTCACTACAGAGGTATGCACTGCTTAATGTCCACAATACATACATGATATATTCTTTGAAACAGAATGTTCTGCGAATACCATATTATATACAATACTTAGCAAAGCTATATGGAATACTGTAAGCAAACCTGTTTTGACTAAATACAGAGGCATAATGCTACAACTCTCCAGAGGGTGCGATACCCAAGACTGGGTGCTGGCACCCTAGAGAGTCAAAGCATACACTGTTATTGGGTAATGATTTTATTCTTAAGTAAGGAACAATAGAAGATACCGTACAGTACTGGCAGCACAATTGCTTTGTATAAAAGAGACATGAGATACCACGTATTGCGTGTGCAAAGCTATTGCATTTGCTACGTTCTGTTCTCCGATCAGGATTTCTGAACTCTATTATAATTGTATTGGACTTTGGATGTATATGCACTCAGACATTGTCCAAACAGATATTATGTGGTGTGTAGCTGTACATTAAAACATACTGGAGGAAAATAGATCATACATGCAGTCCTTGAAGGTTACTTAACTGTCTATCTATAATAAACACCCCCTACTTCACATATCCATATTTACCTGCAGTTGCATAACAAAGGTAATCACCTGCATACCAGTAAAATCAATTCTATTTATGTCTCTTGTTCTTATTGCAATAGAGGTGTGTGGTCTGTTTTTTAAAAATGCAACATGCTACCCATTCTTCACAGCAAAACTAAGAATGCAGAAAGCTGCGTGTCCCCCACCAGGCTGACTGTTACCTAGCAAATGCCCTTTCCGTTTCCTGGATTCCTGCAGATGAGCTTGATGATATGCAAGTGTGCAAACTCCATGCGCAGTGGAGATTTAAATTTGTTTTCTTTCTTCACTACATCTTGGGGACTGCGATTAACAAGATTTTACCAGTCAAGCAACCATAACACACGGCTGAAGGCTCAACAAAATGTCTACATGTGATAGAAAACTGGTTTAGCCTTTTCATTAGAGATCTTTTAGTTACTAAATGACAAGACAGGCGCATGAGTAATTAATGTAAATAAATGCTCCCAGACAGAACTAAACAACTTTCTTCTTATGTCATGAAATTCTCTGGAAGCGAATCGCAGTTCATTTTGTAGATTTTTGTTTCTTCAAATTGTAATATTGAATTTTGCTGTGAATTGAACTTCACTCATCACTATTAGTGTGGTATACATTCAGTTTTATTTTTCTTTTCAATTTTTATG
Source organism: Erpetoichthys calabaricus (assembly GCF_900747795.2). NCBI lineage: Eukaryota > Metazoa > Chordata > Cladistia > Polypteriformes > Polypteridae > Erpetoichthys > Erpetoichthys calabaricus. The sequence continues at coordinate 124,816,608 of NC_041397.2, read as the reverse complement.
AACCAGCTGAATTAACAATAAAAAATTTTTATACACTGATTGTACTATAATGATAATTACATAAACAGAAAAAAAATATTATAATTAGAACAACATTTTTATTGGAATGGATATCTTTAGATTATGTATTCTATATTATTCAATCTACCATTCTATTCTTTGCTAAATCTTTGAAAAGACGACACATAGAGTGCATCCGGAAAGTATTCACAGTGCATCACTTTTTCCACATTTTATTATGTTACAGCTTTATATCAAAATGGATTTGTTTTTTCCTCAGAATTCTACACACAACACCCCATAATGACAACGTGAAAAAAGTTTACTTGAGGTTTTTGCAAATTTATTAAAAATAAAAAAATTGAGAAAGCACATGTACACAAGTATTCACAGCCTTTGCCACGAAGCTCAAAATTGAGCTCAGGTGCATCCTGTTTCCCCTGATCATCCTTGAGATGTTTCTGCAGCTTAATTGGAGTCCACCTGTGGTAAATTCAGTTGATTGGACATGATTTGGAAAGGCACACACCTGTCTATATAAGGTCACACAGTTGACAGTTCATGTCAGAGCACAAACCAAGCATGAAGTCAAAGGAATTGTCTGTAGACCTCCTAGACAGGATTGTCTCGAGGCACAAATCTGGGGAAGGTTACAGAAAAATTTCTGCTGCTTTGAAGGTCCCAATGAGCACAGTGGCCTCCATCATCTGTAAGTGGAAGAAGTTCAAAACCACCAGGACTCTTCCTAGAGCTGGGGGAGAAGGGCCTTAGTCAGGGAGGTGACCAAGAACCTGATGGTCACTCTGTCAGAGCTCCAGAGGTCCTCTGTGGAGAGAGGAGAACCTTCCAGAAGGACAACCATCTCTGCAGCAATCCACCAATCAGGCCTGTATGGTAGAGTGGCCAGATGGAAGCCACTCCTTAGGAAAAGGCACATGGAAGCCCACCTGGAGTTTGCCAAAAGGCACCTGAAGGACTCTCAGACCATGAGAAAGAAAATTCTCTGGTCTGATGAGACAAAGATTGAACTCTTTAGTGTGAATGCCAGGCATCACGTTTGGAGGAAACCAGGCACCGCTCAGCACCAGGCCAATACCATCCCTACAGTGAAGCATGGTGGTGGCAGCATCATGCTGTGGGGATGTTTTTCAGTGGCAGGAACTGGGAGACTAGTCAGGATAAAGGGAAAGATGACTGCAGCAATGTACAGAGACATCCTGGATGAAAACCTGCTCCAGAGCGCTCTTGACCGCAGACTGGGGCGACGGTTCATCTTTCAGCAGGACAACGACCCTAAGCACACAGCCAAGATATCAAAGGAGTGGCTTCAGGACAACTCTGTTAATGTCCTTGAGTGGCCCAACCAGAGCCCAGACTTGAATCCAATTGAACATCTCTGGAGAGATCTTAAAATGGCTGTGCACCGACGCTTCCCATCCAACCTGATGGAGCTTGAGAGGTGCTGCAAAGAGGAATGGGCGAAACTGGCCAAGGATAGGTGTGCCAAGCTTGTGGCATCGTATTCAAAAAGACTTGAGGCTGTAATTGCTGCCAAAGGTCCATCGACAAAGTATTGAGCAAAGACTGTGAATACTTATGCACATGGGATTTCTCAGTTTTTTTATTTTTAATAAATTTTTGCAAAAACCTCAAGTAAACTTTTTTCATGTTGTCATTATGGGGTGTTGTGTGTAGAATTCTGAAAAAAAAAAAAGAATTTAATCCATTTTGGAATAAGGCTGTAACGTAACAAAATGTGGAAAAAGTGATGCGCTGTGAATACTTTCCGGATGCACTGTACACCATACAATTTTGTTCTGAGTTTATGTGAAGAATTTGGAGGCCAGAGGAGGCCAGTGTAATTGTACAACAGGGGGAGTCAACCTGGCAGGGTTACATGCTCCCCCGACATGCTAGGTGGCAGCATCTCTGGGCAAGGTATACTGGGAACTGTAGTTCTATAGGGCAGCCTTGCCAGGTTCTGTGAGTGCCAGCAGAGATCTATGATTCCTTGTTTGTGGGTCTTCCATTTGACTCCCAAGTCTAAGAGTAAAAAAAAAAAACAAACACACTCATCCAGGTGCGTTGGAATCATGTGGAAGATGGACAAAGTTCACCTGCAGAAGAGGAAGGAGAAGCAAGAGAGAGTTGTGCTTGTGTTTATTATTACAAACATTTATTTAAACCTAGGACTTGTGTTTCTGCAGCTATGTCTGGAGTTTGGGGTACTGCACTGCCCCCTACTGGTCACAATATATATATAATATATATGTATTTTTTTAAACAAAGCATTTTACATAATACATGTAGTATTTTCTCTTTTCAGTATGGATATATTTGCTGTTTCTACTAAAATATGTGAGATTTCAAAAACCGTGAAAGCCCTGAGAAAAGCCTGACCTTGCTTATAAATCCCTCAAGGGAAACTAACCATTTAAAAATGTCAGTCACAGCATCCTTTGTACTTTTAGAAGTCATATAAGGCTGCTTATAGTCCTGGGCACATAGGCGCCAGTGTTGGGACAAAGTTACTGTGACATGGGTGACCAACATTTTAGTAAGTGTGAAAGCTAAGAATGAAAACTTGATAATGCCCAAGTGATGTAACGTGCTGTTTCTGTCCCAGTAAGGGATTCAGGGTTGATTACAGGAGTCTAGTTACACCATTCTGAACCTGCAGATGATGCCTGCTTTTTTTAAACTACATTACAAACTCTTGACGTCCATGTATGTACTCTTGGTATTGGTCACAATTGCTGTTTTCTCATTGGACTAAGGCGTGAAACCTTAGGGTTAAAGCCAGCTTTTCAGATATGTTGACATGCATCACGGCTTTTCTGGCTGGAAACATGGAGCTGTGAGATTGGTGTCTAAATGCAGGACACTAGCATTCCAACTTATTAAAAGCTTCTGTCCTCAATCTGAACCCTATTCTCAGAAGCTGTTTTTTGTTTTTTACAGTAATAGCACCAATGCTAATAGCATTAAGTCAATCACTGTCTCATTTCTAAAAAGACATTGGTAAAAAGAAAAGTGACAGAGATCTTCTACAGGCACTTTTTTTATTGAAAAAGATTCCTAAAAGAATTTGCTGTACAGTATGGTTCTCAATTCAGTTCCTTGCTCCATTGGTGTGCTGTGCCCAGTAACCAAATAATACACAAGATGAAACATTTACAGGTCGGGGGGGCCACCCACTTGACATGTAATGTTGTTTAATCTTTACAATGTAATGTAAGAAAGAAGGAAGGTCATTCCTTTAGAAGGGTTGTACCTATTAAGGTGGAGTGTTCTCAATAAGAGAAACTAAAGTTTAATAAAAGTGTTAAAGAGTCGAGTTTATTTAAATAAATGATTAATTTGCTCATGGGGCAGAGTGGTTACAAAGTGGATAGGTTTAATGACCTGGAAACTGCATGTGTGCAGACACACATTTTACTTTTATCCAGGGAGTCCAGATTTTTTTTACACCCTAAAGACATGGCGACTCTAAATTGTCCTTGGCTGGGCTGGTCAGCATGTGTGTCTTGTGATGGATCATCTGCATCTCCATCCAAGGTTGCTTTCTGCCTTGAGCCCTGAACCTCCACTGAACATGAATCAGGTATCACGGAAGAATAAATTAATGGATCAGCCACTGATAACAAAACACGATACTAATCCCAACCTTTATTCTTTATTTAGTTTAGCATAATAAATCTTTTGGGAAAGTCATACCAAACAACTTAAAAAATAAATTAATAAGACAGAAAAATATCACAAAGTAAGCACCAAATTAATGTACTCTGCTTGCTTTCTTGAAGATTTCCACTAATGGAACATGGTCTTTACCCAACAGGTCTAGATGGCTGTGTCCCCAACAAGCCAATAAACTAATAACCTTGCTTGCATTCAGACTGTAAACAATACATCTTGATAAGTGTAGATGTAAAAAAGTGTAGGGAAGATGTTCTTGAAACAGCACAAAGATTGAGGATATTTGCTCTCATTGCTCTGAGACCAAATGGCTCAATCTGAACAGACAGTTGAAATAGTCCACTTTAACTTACTTTTACTACAGGCTATAAAAACACAGGGCAACACTGTAGTGAGACTGGAGGTGGGCAACATGTCGGCAGGAACAGCAGGGGATATTCACGTCTGGGTGGTAAGAAGCTTAACCTGACAATTTTAATTTTGGCAAGCTATCTGAAATGTTGCAGGTGCCACCTGGATACATATTATATATTGTACAATAAAAAGAAAGAGAGAAAAAGATATAGAGATATATACACACAGCAGTAAACCATTTCAGGTCAAAATATAGTTTTATTAAATGGAAAATAGTCTAGTAAAAGCAGCCAGGTAATAATCACATCGTTAAAGGTTTTGTGATGCCATTACACAGAAAAACTCTGCAAAAAGATTATTAACAGCTCAGTCTTGTTTTCCAAAGACATCCTCTATTAGAATCTTGTAGCTGATACTTATCACTGCATGAGGGCTGGATTCTCCATTCCAGTCGGGAACAAACTGAAAAGATTAAAACAGCAGGAAGTACGTTAGTGCATTAATGCATCAGAAAAACTGCTATGTGGTATTTTCTTCTTATAAGAAAAATTCTAAGTATGCAAAAGCATGAACCACAAGACCCCTGTGGATTTACAGTTACCATTCATTTGTATGAAATGTCTCAATGTCTTTTGTTTATTTTGTTCTGGACTTCATATTAAAATATAAAAAATAACATCACTTAAATATTATCTACCTGTGCATGTAATTGGACCAAAACTGAAATATCTCTGTCTTTCTTGGTACTCTCAATAAAAAACATTTTGTTGAGATATTATTAGATATGATTTGAACATAAAAGAGATGATTCAGTCCATATAATTTAACCGCTTAGCTAATAGCAACTTTTTCAAAGTAAAGGAACAAATGATGAGAGGTATGGGGTCCACTGGGAAGTCCTGAAGCGAGAAGTGGCTTTACTGATGTTTAGAAATGTTGGGACACATTCAAAGACAATACTGTATTTTGGTTGGTGGTAATGCAGGTGGCAGTGTGGCATAATGGGTAAGGCTTTGGACTTCAAACCCTGAGGTTGTGGGTTCAAATCCTGCTACTCACACAGTGTGGCAGTCACACAGTCACATCACCTACTTGTGCTCCAAACCATAAAACAAAAAAAATATAACCAATTCTATCTCAAATATTGTAAGCCGCCTTGGATAAAAACCTAAATCTTTTGTGTCAAATGTAAGTTAATCTTCAGAAGGCCTCTATATGTACGGTGGTGTGACAACTTCCAGAGGACAGCATCTGAAGAAACACTGCTACAGACACTGACTTTAATGCGTCATCATAGTGTGATAGAACTTATATTTATTGTCTTACATACTGCATGTTGTCTGTTCATGGGTACATTGTTCAGTTCCACTCATTCGAATAAGATACACTTGAATGTTGTCATAATTTAAAGACTGCCCCACGGGTGTTCCACTGACCTAAAGCAGCAGCATTAATATCATTTATGCATCTTGAAGGTAATATTTAGTTCAGAAACTTGGCAATGGTCAATAGAGGTGTACAAGTGTTCTCGTCTTTGGTGTTATAAACAGAAATTAAAAGGCAGTCAATCTCTGTTTCACAAAAGGGTCATAGAAGCAGAACCATCTTGCTTTTGATTTTATTTCACCAAAGATTTATGAAGTTACAGTGAAAGTGAAAAGAAGTAAATTACAAAAAAAACTACCTATTTGCGATAAACAAAATAAATTTATGATATATTTATAAATGATCCAAGTACCAGTAATTTTATCAATATAGGCTTGATTCAATGGGACTGACAAAGAAACACTCTATCTGTGAAGCACGCGGTCTACCCACTAAGTTTCTGTAATTCTACTTCCACTTCTTTCCAACTATTTGCATATACATTCAAGTGGCAGTGCTAACTATTCAAAATAACAAAGCTATCCTGCAAGGTGGAACAATAATCATGTCTCTTCGATCCACATTCCACAAATTGAGAGGCATTACCAGAGGCTATGCTTAATCTGCTTGAGGTTACCTATGTCTATCACTACTTCTGAAAAGATTTTAGTTTGCCTTTTTTTTACATAAAAAGGGAAAACACAATTGAAAAATATCTGGATATCCTGCTTTATTTTTTTATTTAAAATAAGGACACTATATATACTTGAATATCAAGGCTGTGTTACAATAGAAAGTGACCGGAAGGAACGCCACAAAGTGTAATGTAAAGAGGTAAATGCAAAGATAATCTAAAAAGATAGTAATTGGTTATACCATTAATTAAACTGTAACAAAATACTTCTTAGTTTCAGAGTCACCTAAAAAAAATATATAACTATATATATACTGTATATATGTATCAAGGAAATGAGGAAAACATTTCACTTTATACCCTAAACAAAATACTTGTTATCATTAAAATCAAAATTACAACATGCAAGATATTTATGAGCAGATGTAGAAAAGGGTAAAATGAAAATTAGTAAAAAATATATGTATAAAATACCTGGAGTGGAGAAGAACATTACAAGGGTTGTTAAGCCAGAATCTCATACCAGAAACCATAAAAAAGTGAGTTCATAGTCCATTTAAGCCACAAAATCTGTACATATCTTCACAGTTGTTATTATCAGATAATGTTTTTCTCTCCAAACTCTGTGCCAACACAGAAACAGCAGTAGCATCTCCACCTCCTTCAGTGTCTGAAGAAGGCGAGTCTACCACCCAACATTTCTCACCACATTCTACAGGGGCACCATTGAGAGCATTCCGACCAGCTGCATCACTGTCTGGTTTGAGAACTGCAGTGTCTTGGATCATGAGATCTTACACGGACAGTGTACACAGCAGAAACGATCGTTGGCACCTCTCTGCCCTTCATTACAGACATCTTTATAAAGTGTTGCACCCAAAAACCCCCAAACCCCCACCCTGGTCTCTTTGTTCCACATCCATCTGGCAGAAGAAACTGTAGCAACAAAACCAGCTCTGACAGGTTATGTAACAGCTTTTACCCCTTCACTGGCTGAACTCTGGGCAGTTTTAATAATATCATATATAGACGGCAAGGTTATATTAAGTCAACCCCCATATAGGTATTCTGGTGCAGATCTTTGAATTTTTTTTTATTTCAAAGCTCCAGAGTCTTGGGTTTGAATTCCAGTCCAGTCAACTCCCTATTTATTTGTGGGCTTTTCCCTGCTTTTCTTCACCTACTCCAAAATGTAACTGTTAGTTATATTGATGTCTCTAAATTGACACTGTATATGACAATGTGGAGGTGTTTATATGAGTGCACCCTAAAATTAGCTGGCAACCCATCTAAAGCTGGTGCCTACCTTATATCCAGTGCTTCCAAGATATGTTCTGGCTTCTGTAAACCTGAACCGATTTAACCAGGTTGGACAATAGATGGAAATAATACATCTAAATCCCAACCAAACCCAATAAAGTGTAAATAACCTCTCTACCATAATTAAATTAATATATCAGATTTTGCTAATCAACGAGATATATGGGTAACATTTACTGGTGAAAAATACAGTGTACATTAACTTGACATATTCTTTTTTTCATTCTTTTTTCACCTAGCAGATGATCATGTGGAGTCTGAGCATATCTGTGTAGCTTGGGGAATTAGACAGAGCTGACAAAACATTGGTCCTGGTTTGTCTGTATTCATCCAGATACCTATGTTTCTTATACAAGATGATTCTGGAGTCACAGATTAACATAAAATGCATTCTTTGAGATGAGAGCAAAAACAGAGTAATCACAAAAAAGAGAAAGGTTTAGATTGAGCAAACTTCATCCAGACATTGATTGGGCAAGAACTTCACCCAGGTCTGTGGACCTGTAAGGTGAACTTTAACGTGTGCATCCCTGTTTTGCACTTATATATTTCTCTAATTCATTAGGAATGATAGCTGCTGTGAAAAGACAATATTACTGAAAAGAATCAAGAGCATAAAAAAACACAGTTAAGAATACTGACTGATGATCCACAAAGAATGTCACAACTGTCTTACCTTAACTGGTTTTTCTGATTGATAGAAAGGTAAAGGATTGTCCCTCCAATTTATTTCTGACAAAAACACATTGTAATCTAGTTGCTTGTCTTCACTTTCAAATCTAATTTTAAAAAATAAAATAAAAACATGGAACAATTAAATAATATAATTTTTATTTTATTAATAATTCAGTCAAATTCTGTGTTATGCTGCAAACATTTGTTTACAAACACCACTACTAATGGTGCCAGTTTGCCACATTCTTACATGTAAAAACTAGATATGTAACAGACAAGTAAAAATATTAAAATAGTGTTTTTATTTTTAACATAAACAAACAATTGGATTTTCACAGAGAGAAAGAACAAATGTAAAATAAATAAATAAAGGACATGATAAAGAAAGAAGATCTGCTGCCCATTTGGGTCTTCCTATTCAGGTCATTGCTGTGAACATCTGGTGAGGTGGCTTCCTCACACTGCCACCTTCCTAATACCAAAAAGTACCTAACCCTCTCAACTCTCATCTTCTCCTTTCTTAATATTTCTGGCTACCAAATACATAGGTTTCCTTAATTTTTAAGAGACTTCAAACTGTTGATTGTTCTGTGCACAATTTCTAATTGTATTCATCTTGCTTGTTCTTATTTTATTGGTGTTTCTCTAATTTGTTTGTTAACTTTCATCTAATCCTAAAACATAAAATGTAAGAGTAATGGCTGAATCTAATGCTAAACTTTCAGAACCATGTTGTCCCCAGAGGGAAATTTGGCAATTTACGTTATGTGTATAAATGGAAATCCAAACCAATGAGAGGCATCTGGCACACAACTGCCCCAGTGCTTGAGGTCCGGAAAGGAGGACTGGCTTGGGGCACAAAACTGTTATTATTCTACAAAATTATCTTGTTGTTGCTTAAAACCCAATTTATTTGAGAATACAGCAACAGTAACAATTTTGATTTAACTCTCCCAGTCCATTTGGGTGGTATTGGATAGTTGCTTTGTGTAAAGGCATCTGCTAAGTAGAAATGTAAATAATATATTGTATACTTATTAATTAATTTTCTTTTGAAAACAAATACTGGTCTTATTTGTTTCTGTAGTAAAATGCTTCTGAATTAGCTGTTCCATATGTATAACAAATTCATTCATATTAATGAAACAATTGAAATGACTTCTTTCTACTGTCACATAAACAAATATTTTCAAATATTTCTTGCAAAAACAAGTTTTAATTTTATTCTAACTATGAAGGACAGTTGCCTCTTAATTACCCAAATTAACTAAAATTAAATCACAAAGATAAGCCATGGGCATACACCAGGACAGAGCAAAACACCAAATATATTATTATATATTTAAAAAAGACATTTTGTAATATATTTTGTGATATGTTGTTCAATGAATCAATGCATAACCAGTTGAACTCAGCATCCAGGATGCAGTTTACTTAGTTAATTTGTAAGAAGTAATGTATTTTGTTAACTCAAAAAGATGGGTTCTTACTCAAAAAAAAATAAAGAGATATATCCTTGAAATTACATTTCCATAAAAGATAAGAAGTAGGACGAAGTCATGAGGCTTTGACTTACTTTGTCAGAATGGCTCTCAGAAGATCATCAGCTACAGGTAGCTTGAAGGCTTTGCAAATTGTCCTGCATTCCTCAGTGGGAAGCATGCCTTTCCTGTGAAAACATTTGATATAGTCAGTATCAGGAAAATGTTTGCATTCATAATAGACATTATTCTAAGTTTGGTATCTGGTGAGATTACAGAATGACAGGCATCAGTGTAGTTTTTGCCTATTATTTATGATAGATTTTGGCAGAAAATCCCTGAAATGCAGACTAAAAACTAAGAAATTCAATACCAGCTTTGGAAGACAAGCATGGAAAGCTTTATGGCACCAATGTCACAGACTAATTGCAAAGTAGTGTGGAAGGCAGCAATTACAGCTCAGGCATGTACATTGGACTCATTAGAGCAAGCAAGTGTCAGCAGCTCTGCATGCTCCATTAATTGGTCCTCTTGTCCCTCCTCTAAGGGGATGCTGAATTATTATCTCAAGATTCTAAACAAGATAATGCCATGTTGTCTGCTAAATCAACAAGCATATCTGGTATCTGGCTTTCATGTTTGTTTACATAACCTTGTGTACAATGCACAGCTTAGGTTTGTCAAATGTTTTCCTAACAGGCATCCAAGTAAGGTCTGATTTTAAGGAATGTTGAGCTAAGGCACTCTGAGGTACATCTAGGTAAGGACAGAATCATCAAACTTAGGTTCTGGAAGGCTCTAGTAAGGAATTCCTTATAAGTCAATTTTAATAAGACTGAAAAAAACTTAAAGTGCATTCATTTTAGTAATTTTATGCATTAATTCAGACCATCAATGGTAAGAATTATCTTCAAAGAGCTCACTGCTCACTTTATTATTGAATATTTTAAGATGGTTCAGGTCTTTAAGTGCTGAAGATGTAAGTGTGACCAAGATTTTCTGGACAGGGGATTCCTCTTTATTGTATATCTGTCAAAGAGCAGAACATTGCTTCCAACAATGATAGAACATGAGTTTATATATATATATATATATATATATGTGTGTGTGTGTGGGGGGGTGTGTGTGCGTGTGTGTGTGTGTGTGTAAAAAATACCATCTTTAGCAAATGTGATGAGCTATGTACAGTTACTTTGACAGTAAATAGTACATGTTAAAAGAAATATTCTTTTTCAAGGCAGTGAAAGACAATGGCAAAGTCATTTTTCCAAGAAAGTCAAATGTAGACATGTAGAGAGAAATACATTGAGGGGAGAAGACTTATTAATAAATAATACAAACACACATAACTAAAAGGTTTTATGTAGGGGTTTATTTAAATGTATTGATATTAGTAGTTATAAAACCAGCTTATAGCACTCAGACATTTATTAAGAGTTTGTTCTATAATCACTTTGGTGTAAATTCTGTTCTACCATTTACTATTTTTTTGGTTAGGTGGTTTAACTATATTTTCAACAACTAAAATTTACCACATAAAAATATATGCTTGTCAAGGTGAACATATTCAAATGTTTATCTACAAGGCTCAATCATAGTGACTACAAAGGTAAGAATGACTGAAAATGCTATTTATTTCCATACAGTATAGCAACACAAAAATGAAAGCAAAAAATAAGGCGGCAATGTGTTATGGTGTTGCATACAAACAAACCGAGATGAGCTTTAAAATACTATGCTGTATAAACTGTAATAATACTTAATTTGGGTTGGAAGCAACAGATAATTCTATAGTTTAAAGAAATCAAAAAATGCCTAAATACAAATCAATGACTAATTGAAAAAAACTACAGTAAAGGCAAAGAAAAAAATAACATTAACTGGAATAATCACTTATTCTACCATTTTTACTCCTTTTTTATCCATTAAATGTCAACACAAAGAGACACAGACTTTTCAACAATCCAGAATTAACCTTGGACAGGACAGCAGTCTATTGCAGAAGGCAGGAATAACTGATGCTTGTTAAATGTGACATTGTCAAACATTGAATGTTTAGCCTGGATAGGAATGAGGAGAGGAAAAAAAAAACAATGGAAAACTTGAAAACTGGGGTGATGCACCTTGAGGAAACTTCAATGACTTACTGTAAATGCAGTACAGATGATAAAATTAGGTGTGTAATGTGTAAACTTGTAATTGTAAAACAACATATTCAAACTCACAAACCTGACTGTCGTTGGGGGATGAAGCAGCATTAAGCGCAAAGCAGGAATCAACCCTGGAGGGGTTCTAGAACATTGCATGGCCAACTCTCTTTAACAAGGGGGCAGGTAGAATGACCAAATAATAAAACACATGTCTTAAAGATGTGAAAGGAAAACCTGAGTATCCAGGGAAAAGGCCATGAAAGTCTTGAGAAAAATGTGCATATTCTACACAAACAGTGACAGGGCACTGGGGAAACAAAATAGGGACACTAGGTTCATGAGACCTTGTAATATCATCATTGGTTATTTTAAATATATAGGTACTGATATTATAGTACAATGAAAATAACCATTCATACATTTTCCACCCACTGTGTATTCCTGTTGGACGTTTCATTAATCATTTACAAAGCACTTTTCTTTACCTGGTTTTATCTTTGTGTATGAAGTAGTTCAACAGTCTGGGGAAGTCCTCAAAACTTTTTCTCCTCAGCTGCTCCTGAGCCATAGTGAGCAGGATTTTCATATCTATTTCAGGCTGCTCCCGACTACTATAGTGGCGCCCAACAGTCATGATCTCATGTTCACTAAGTTGACCCTCTGCCACCTCTGCAAGGAGATTCCTGTTGACCAATTAAATGGTAGGAAAAGAAATGTCAACAATATTTTACAAGACATAATAAGTGAACTGACTGCAAGCCTTCTTGTCACAATATCTATAAAAGCTGTGTTTTCTTGGCTGATAGATGCACATGTAAAACTTAAGGTTAACAAACACTGGCAGATACAGTATAGTAAAAATGTGAAAACCCTGCATTCATATACAGCCAGCTATGCATCCATAAAATAGTATTTTCATATAGCATCACATTTCAATAATAAAATGGCTTGCACATGCAAAATTTAACAATAAAGCAGTAGTTTAAAAATATTAAAATATGAAAAAGAATATAAACACAGAGTAAGGGGAGCTTGTATTGTGTTGACAGTGGACATAACACATCTGTTTTCAAACCTGTGAAATTCTGTTCAGTGTAACAGGTGGTACTTAATTTAATACTTTATATAAAGTATTTTCTTTTATAAATTTCTTTATAAAATTTGTATGCTAGAGGATTTGAGTTGATTCAGAAGATCAGCACAGTCAAGGACCACAACAGTAAAGGTAAGAAGAAGATGAAGTAAGGCAAGATTGAGCTAATGCTGGAAACAATATGATGGCTCCTATAAGGGTAACGGTTTCAGCAGACCCTATAGGATAACTGGGGTACAGACTAGAAGCAAGGAGGAGCACCATCAACAAACAATGTTAATATTTAGATTTGTTTATATCTGCTGGATCTGCCATCTTTACAGGGCATGTTATTTTCTAAAAGATAATATTAGGAGACCTGTTACACTGAAGTAGACAAAGGACCAGACACAAGAAGTAAAATTTGAATTTGTATTAACAAAGTTGCTATGGAAATTAAAAACAAAATGCTGATGTAAAACTAAAGATGACATTTCATTACACATGTTGACATTATGATTTTGACTGTGTAAAATGCAGTGACAGAGGCACTCTAGCAGTAGGTTTCATGTATACTGTATGTCTGGACTACTGTCTCCATAACTGTGCTTTTGTAAGTATTTTTATTTCTCTTCATATTGCATAAGCAAACAAAATCATACAGAATACTTCTCCACACAACACAGGGGTTTTCTTTTCACTGTTCTGATCTGGTTTAATAAAAATCATTCTTTCTATATTAGTACTACTTAATTATTGTGAGCTGGCAGAAGACAAATCAAGACATTTAGAAGAAGCCATGTTAAGCTTAGACACTCCGCATCTCTGAATTGGATCAAGTGGTTTGAGGATGTTAAGCTATTTGGGAGAGGGACGAATTCCCCTATGTTGGTGGACACTACAATAATTTTTTGTGGATTTTATCTGTGTGAAAGAATGCTTGCAAATTACTCCTTCCAACTATGTACTTGTCCTTCATATCCTGATGGGACATATGGTGCTACTGCAACATTGACCAAGATAATAAGCAGGGAACCAGCACTGGACAAGGTGCCAGTCCATCACAAAACTAGTGATGACGATAAATTAAAATAACATTTTCATCAATTATCCTTAATTGTGGTTCAAATATTGCTAGATAGCTCAGCTGCTTGGAACATTCTCAGACTCATCATACCTGAAAGGACCATATAAAATAGTTCCTGTGTTTGATGGATCGTTCCTTACAAATGATATTCGGATATCCTTCAGTTTTGGTTCAGCAATGTTTTTTAGCTTGCTTATTATGGTAGCTATATCAGCTTTGGGAAACTGTAAAAGGAAAAAAAGTAATACATATAAATAAGTAATGCAGAAACGATTAATTCATTGCTTGTGTTTATTGCTTAGACAGCGTACTGACACAGTAGGTAGTACTGCTGCCTCCAAGCTCCAGAATTTTAGGTTAGAATCGTGGCCTGGTCACTGTTTGCATACAATTTACAGATCCTGTCTGTGTTTTCATCTAGGTACTCTGGTTTTACTCAAATACTCTAAAATCTTACATGTTGATTGAAGGTTAATTGAAGACTTTAAGCAGGTCCAGTCAAACTGAGCATGTAAATGTGTATCGGCCTCTTCAGCTGAGGTTCTAAGTAGTCTAGAAAATACCCATGATTTCTCAGTTCCACGTGAGAAAAGTAAATTGACAGTTTTATCAGTTCAGTAAATCAGTCATTATTGGACAGAAAAATATGCATAATGCTCATCTTCTGAAAGTGTAAAAAATTCACATTTTGTTTTAAACAGCATTTTCCAAGATGCTTAATACTGTGTTGTCAACTGCTTACTATAAAATGAAATGCTTTGATACATTATGCGGTTTACTTATGAAACTGTTAGTTTGCCTTATTTATTAATTGAGAAGGCAATTTGTTAGGCATGGGTTATAGAAAAGCTTTTCTTTTACTTTGCTAAGTCTTTTCTTTCACTTTGCTATTTGCCCTTTGAATCAGATAACTGATGACAGGCTATTAGGATTTTCCCCTATATCTAGTAACTGGAGATGCTAAGTCTTAACCAGGATTAAAATCAAATCTAATAACATGTCATCACTTATCCTGTTTATAACAGTCCTAATTTATCTCCACCATTTATTGTTTTATATTACATTGAAAATATGTTGGGCTAGCAACCATGTTTAACAAAACAAGTGAGTCATCTCAGTTTTGTTTTTTTTTTTCTCAATTGCTCCATATAAAGGTTTGAGGGGAAGGAATACTGAATGGGAAGACATTACAAGACAGATCAGTAGGAAGTCTTCATGATGATCCAATCTCAGGTATAACTTCACATAATGTACATTTACATCAGATCAACTGAAGTTTGGGCATTGTCTTGTTACGATTACTAAAATAAAAGGGAACTGCGGGTCACCATAATTCACTTAGGTTATCTATTACATGTGAGGGTCAAGAAAAGGAATCAAAAATACAGTTAAAACATATAGTGCTGTATTGAAATATATTTTTAAAAAGTATTATCTCATTTATTTTAAATATAGGTACTCTATTTTGTTTTGTATGAAATGGTCTCAAAGTAGCTTGTACTGCTGCCTAACATCTTTCAGCGATGAAGTGCAGACCCTGTGCTTGGTAACTGGGTATGTGGAGTTTTTATGTTCTCCCTATGTTTGCATGGGTTTATTCTGGGTATTAAATTTTTCCTGCTAAATGCCACTGAAATGGGCAAGTTAGACTAACTGGTGAATTTACATTGACCCTAAAGGTGAGAGTGTTTGTACATGAATGTACCCCCTGACTAACTGATGCCTTGTTCTAGGTCTTTTTTCACTGCCTTACTTTTGAAACTGCCAGAATAGATGCCAGCTTCTGCAACTCTATACTGAAATCAGGGTGTTGGAAACAATAAATAAATTAATGGTTGTTACTTTATTCCTTCTCCCTATAACCACCTACTTTACCATTTTTATTGCAAGAGGCACCCTACCAACAATACTTTCAAATAAAAATTTCATTTTTTTCCCTATAAATATATGCATAGATTTTAAAAGAGATACTGTATGGCTGAAAATTTCCATGTGTCGTTCAATGCATCTATGAAAATGCAGTCATATTGCACATTGATTTCATTTTATAGATACTTTACCATTTTTATTGCAAGAGGCACCCTACCAACAATACTTTCAAATAAAAATTTCATTTTTTTCCCTATAAATATATGCATAGATTTTAAAAGAGATACTGTATGGCTGAAAATTTCCATGTGTCGTTCAATGCATCTATGAAAATGCAGTGATATTGCACATTGATTTCATTTTAGCAGAGTAACTTTATAGTATTAACTAAATACTCTCACTCAAATTAGAACTTCTGAAATTTTACAAATGTTCTCAGAACATTTAGTTTATCCATTAAGATTGGTTAGTTAATGACATATTTGTCTTAATATCTCTTCCAGAACTTTTGTTTAAGAGTCCCCAAGGTATCTGCACAGCTTGGTATTTGACTCAGGAATCCAGTTACACTTTATGCAAAGAAGTGCTTCCTGGTTGCAATTGCGAATGACCTTCCATTTCCTAAATTCTTGAGCAATGTATATAGTGTAGAGCTTGGCCCGGACACAGACAGGTGGACACATTGACGTCACCCACAACACGTTTATTATACATATTATTTACACAAGTGCACCTCAAAACCCACCAAAAGTCCCCAAAGTCCTGGCCAACACAATGCCTTATCTCTTCAGACCGCCTCCTTGCCTCCTCCAGAGACCTCGTCCTCCTCCTCACCCGACTCCAGCCCTGAATGACGGGAGGCGGCCCCTTTTATAAGCACCCGGATGTGCTCCAGGTGATTCCTGGCAATCTTCCACCGACACGCCCCAGTGTGGCGGAAGTGCCGGCTGCATCCCCGGAAGCACTCCGGGTGTCCCTGCTTCTCTTCCCCCAGCACTTCCTGGTATAACGGAAGTGCTGAGGCTCAAGGCTGCCAAGGCATCGGGGCGCCCCCCAGCGGTGACCACGGGCCCCTACAGGGTCGAGCTTCAAAGCTTGGTACCCGTGGCCCCCAAAGCAACCAGGGCGGTCGCCCTCTTGTGGTCTGGAGGAGGCGCAAGCCCTCCTCCGGTCCTCCTGGGCGTCCTGGCTGGGTACCACCCCCAGCCGTGTGCCACAATAGTTAACAATTTAATAGACAAAATTATTCATGTCTTAGTCTTGACTTCAAGAAACAGCAACTTTCATCTGTTTAAGACTAAAGTACGATGTGTTCTTTAATTTTAAAATGTATCTGGTTGCTCTTCTCTTCATAGCTTCTAGAGCAGCGCTTCCCGATTGGGGGTGCTCGCACCCCTTCTGTTGCTGGGGGTGCCAGAATCCATCGAGGAAGAAAAATGAAAATCATTACTTGTACAAAATCTTAATTTATTTATCCATTCCTAAATAATTAAATGGGCAGGCCATTTCGTATCAGTGCAATACGCTGCTTGTTAAAACGGATGACTTCCGCTCTTACGCGCACTTAGTGCTGCGTGGGTATTATATAAATTTCTTTATAAAGAACATCATTTCATACTTGTATTTTGTGTGGTTAAGGTGTGGAAGGCTGCTCTGTCCACCCTCTTGTTAGCTGTGAATAAAGTATCCATTATTCATAAAGCTTCAATTGGTGATCTGTTTTTTTGCGTTAACCTCATATTTTTTCATACTTCTTCTAAAACCAAGGTGGTGCGAAATCGGTCTCGTCCGTCACAGGGGGTGCGAGGGTAAAATGAATTGGGAAGCGCTGTTCTAGAGTTGCCATGTCTGCTTTGTATGACAGTGAAAATAAGAAAACATTGTAATACTGTGGAATATGTTTTTCTTTTCACACTGACCCTATCTTTAGGCTTTTTGCTATGTGAGAACATACACTCCAAACTGTACTAATATATACTGTAGCAGCTTCACCTGAACTCTAGAATTGTCAGCTATACAGTAGTATACCCATAAAGCAGTTGGGGCTGCAGCCAGTAAGATAAACCCTTGCTCATATAATGTTGTTTCATTCAAGACTACACTATACACAGACCCTATTGAGAATGTCTTCCCTTACATCTGCTGACCTGGAATTAATAAACAGTTCCAAATTCCTAGGAGAACCACCACGGGAAAAATAGCAGTGAAGGCAAAGTGTTCTTCTATTCAATATAACTGAAGTCTAATACCATAAGCACTACATAAAGAACCTGGACTCTTCCAACTGTAGGAGTTTTAAGATGACCTTCATTCTTTGTCCTGGCGACACATTTATTAGTTACAAAACCTTATGACATTCTCAGGTGGAAAAGAAGATCCTCTCTATGGATTATTATCTCCTATCTATTACACATGTCCATCCTGTGACTGCTGAATTATGTCTTCTAGTTATCCCTATTCTAAATAAAACTTTAAAAATCACTCAATAAATAAAAACAAGCACACTATTTGTATGATGAAACCATTTTTTCAAAGAAAAAACAATGCAATTGTTAAACCGTAACCAGATAAAACAAATGCTAAAACATATCCCAACTGTTAAACCCTAACTAAGTTAAGCAAATCTAGTAATGTCAGTTCAGCATTCCAGTCTACCAGTTTGGCATTTCAGTCTATACAGTAATGTCAATATAATCCCTCCTGTGGGTGTGCCTCCATCATCAGACTAGCATGGAAGAAATTTAAACATAACATAAACATAATTTCAAGTCATGAAAATTTTGTGAGTTCCAAAATTTTTATCCACATATCACACTCAATTTTTTGTTTAACATTAAGCAGTGTCAGAAGTTCGCAATATGTTATAACAATTTTACTTCTACGCATGACACAAATGATGAACTTCACTACTAGTGTGATGTGACATGACAAATCTCAAAACCAAAATTGAATACTTTATTAATTCAAGCTTGTGTCTATTAAATTCAGTTATCCTGGTCAGGTTTATGATGTTTCATTAAATTTGGTATTTTCTATTTGGTACACTTTATTAATACTTCTAGAATTAAGATATAAGATGCTTTTATCTTCCCCAAAAGCACTGCATTTGGATACCTTGTTCATGAACCTATTCCAATATTTCCTACCCTTTTTAGAATAAAGGTACAGAAGAGAAAGGGCACAAAGAGACATTATTTGTATTGACTGGAAGGATGAACCCATTCCTAAATTGTTGTCTGGACTGGGAACTATATTTCCTGGGTCAATAGCTATCCCTTATGGGGTGGACATAAACAACTTGAGCCCTTCAGCATGTTGCAAATGCCGTATCTTCTGTTTTGGCTCAAATGTCTGTTAAAATGCCAGCTATAAGAACAGTTGCACTTCAAAATCAGATGGCTCTGGACATCATCATTGGCTGATCACATCCGCAAGGCTGCTACTGATGCAAATTCACCAGAGTTTGTACTTTCTCCTGGCCTTGCTTGATATTATGAATTTTTTATTTTATATGGCTTCTTACTTGAATGCAGACGATATTTTTGATTTTTATTATTACTCTGGCTGGTTTATGCATTTTACTGTTGATGTTTTGCTGTATAAAGGGTTTATGTATGCAGGTAGTTAAGGAGTCTACTACAGGGAATACCATGTTTCAAATGACCTCTGGTCATCCCTTACCACCTCCCCAGTGCCCTGGACCACTCCTCCCTTTTTATTTTAATGAACCACCATTTCCTCTTCTCCCAATTATTGACCCAGAGTATTATGAATATGTTGCTTTGAGCCCAGCTATTGATGTATTGTATGGCCAATCTCTTTCAATATAGGTTTTGGCCCAAAGCCAAAAAAAGAATGGAATGTGGAGTCTGGTCAAAAGATTCTGGGACTGTTTGGGAATTTCTGGGACCCCCCTGAGGGCCTGCTTGTAAGTCTTTCTGTGTTTCTGTAAATCTTAATCCAAGATGTAATATGAGGACATTCATTAGGTAGCTTATTCAGCTTGATTTTCTGTTATTCACTTTGGGGATGGAGCACCTGACGTTTAATTTGGTAATGCTTAATATAAATAGACTTTAGCTTATGTCTGCATGTGAGCGACTAGGGGGCTTACAGGTACACTCTGAGATAGCGTCTTGCAGTTTGTTGAGGACATGTTTTCTTCATTCCAAGAACAAAGTTTATTTTTGTCAGCATTAATAAGACACATATTAACTAAAGTATAAACTGTTAAAGGATTTGCAAAATGTACATAAAAGCTTCCTTGTTCTTATGCCACACACACACACACGAACATTGCAGCTAGGGTCATTGTGTGTGTGTGTGTGTGTGTGTGTGTGTGTGTGTGGGTGTGTGTGTGTGTGTGTGTGTGTGTAAAATAAAATCCTTGCTTTGGACAACTGACAATTACAGTCTGTGATTTATTCTTATTTAGGTGAATTCTTACTGAACACCTTCAGGTATTAATGAAAAAGCTCATTTAGCTATGGGCACAAGGCTATTAATGTATGTACAGTATCTGATCTATAGTGACTCTTTTGATGTCACTGTCACTTTGGCTTTATATATTACCAATCAATTAACTAACTTTCTAACCCTACCTTTTTCAGTTTCATAACATTAAGTAGAAAATTGCAGCCTGTCCTGCCAGTGTCGCATTTAAGGAATATGCCACATCTGGTCAGGACAACATTCCATGACAGAGCACTTACTTACTCAAGCATGCCCACACACACTCTCTCTCCACATGGACATAAGGTAAACTGGTGCAATCCATACAAACAGTGACCAGGACCAGGAATTGAAGTAACAGTTCTAACCACTCCTCCACCAGAAAACCCATGGTTTACAGGCCATTAATAATTCATCCATGTAAACATTTCCTAAATGTTTTTATTTCTATGCAGTTTTATATTAAATATATATATAAGGTGCATGAGGACATGAAATGCTTAAATAAAAACAGTACACAGATTTTGCAGAACAGAAATTAATTCATGTAATAATAGCCCAAGGTTAGGGAGTTTTATTTTTCTTTGATAAGTTTAGTCTAAATAGAATTTAAGAAAAGGCAAAGTGTTAATCTAATAAAATGTAAAAGGCACCCACTAACATAGCTAAAAACTACTATGATTTGCATTTTCTACCATTAATTTACTCTAGCTATAAACCCTTACCTTAATTACCACTTTCCCAACTATAAAAAATAAAGTTATTTCCATAATAAAATATAAAAGTGAATCAGTGGCACCCACTTTTCACAGTTGTTTAACCTATAACATATTAAACATAACATTGCCATGTAGACCTCATCATAAAAAATAGGATCACTTAAGTGTAAGCCATTTAGAAATATCTGATTACACAGAAATAACAAAGCACCGACATAATTATTCTACTTGTGTATTCACCCCAATGGCATTAGAGTCAATTGTCTACTGTAGCTATCATTTTACTTTTGGTCTTAAATTAAACATACTATACTAAAAATGGATGATTTTGTTTTAAAGAGCTAGACTAAATTAGTGTACATGAATACAGTAGGTGACAATTACAACATAACTATACAGATAAATTCTTAATCCTGGTACCAAATTCCAAACTGTAATGAATTACTAAATAATTTGTGGAAATATCAGCTTTGTGAAGTGACGAAAAATTAACAGTATAAAAATTAGTCTAGCTATAAGTGTGATCTAACTATCATATTATGAACATTATATTGACAAGAAATAAGATGAAAAGGGATGTGATTATTTCACTTGCCTCATCTGGGTGTCTTTCCATGTAGTTAAAGGTATACTCATCAGCATTCATCAGCTGGAAGTTTTGTCCATAAAAGCATACTCTAGCCCCCACATATAGATCCTCCGCCTTAAAGTATTCTGAGAGCTCACTCTTGAAAAGTTCTTGATCTGGCTTCTTGATCCGATTTCTTTCCAAAAACTTTCCTCCAATTACACCTGATGATAAAACCAAAGAAAAAAATGAAGGTAGCTAGTAAATGTGTTATTTTGAGACAAGCCTTATGAGTCTACCTGTTGATAAAAAAAGTACAGCTACAATATGGTTGAGTCCATTATGGGGGGCATTTACTGCAAAGTTCCTAACTTACCAGCTGGCTTACGTCCACTGAATTAAACTCAAACAACTGATCATATAAATTAATATAGTGGGATGTTGCACCTTAATGGGATTTCATCTCAAGTTATAGAGTCAATCTGTTAGTTTTTAGTCTGGAAATAAATTTTACTTTACCCCTAGCCAGGCTCTAAATAGTTTTAAATAAAGACTCAGATCTACCAAAGTGTTGGTTAGTGATTAAGGGCCTAAACTTGACAAGACAGGTGACAAAGAATGAAAAGATTTCCCAAGGACAGGGAGATAAGAGAGAGTGTGAGAGAGTGTGGTCAAAAAGCCAGAAAGGCAAAAATCCCAATTGCCAATGCCCAATATGTACACCATAAACCAAAGTCCAATATAAACATATCAAAAATTCTGACTCCCTAAAATAATTTGAAATAACTAACGCACAATGTTTCTTTTTTAGAATATTCAGAAAGTTGGACACATTTTATATATGGTGGAAAGTAATGGCTTAATACATCACATGACACCCCACATCATGTGACCAGTAGTGTTTCCGGCGATATTCGCTGAAGTGTTTTTTGCAGCAAATATGCTGTGTTCACCAAATATTTTCATGAAAATTTGCCATACTAACTGC
Source organism: Erpetoichthys calabaricus (assembly GCF_900747795.2). Classification (NCBI taxonomy): domain Eukaryota; kingdom Metazoa; phylum Chordata; class Cladistia; order Polypteriformes; family Polypteridae; genus Erpetoichthys; species Erpetoichthys calabaricus. The sequence continues at coordinate 124,794,178 of NC_041397.2, read as the reverse complement.
TTAGACAAGCATTTTTTCCCTGAGCCCCATGATGCTTTGTGAGGCCATCTTGACATCAAAGAGCTGTAGCAGCCATGCACAGAACTTTGAAGCATATGTGCACTGTAAAGTCACTGCCCATTCTACTTTGTGCATGTGTGTTGTCACAAACCAATCAGTACTCCAGCTGGATTTGCACCCCACATGCAATTAAAACAAAAAAAATAATTTATTTATAATGCATCTTTTGTAAAATATAAAATGAATGCTGCATAATCACATACTTCACAGCAGTGAGTATAGTTTTTCATAGAACTCAACTATTAGTACTAAAAATGTATCTTTTTTTTCAGTTACTAATAATTCCTTTTGTCTCTGTTTCCTCTTTCTGATGTCTTGTGGTGGCACTCTGCACCTCTGCCACTTGGACAAAAAAATCTGCAGATGCCTGTGATGCTGAAATGAATGGTGGATGCTACTGCTAAGATAACACATTCACCAAATCTCCTAGGACCTTATACTTAGTGTAAGAGGAGAACAGGCATCCTGGTCAGGAAGGTAGAGAATCCATTACCCAGAGCAGAAGGACAAATGGATTGGCTGGTTGGACAAGACAATAACTTTGTGTCCATCTGGTATTAAATAATGGATGGACCAGCAATAGTCAGGAATCGGGAACAGTTCCATTCCCCATATGCCAAGTGGCAGTGGTCCTCGCATGGGAACACAGTTGAGACGCTCTCAGGGTTGCTTGGGATATGGAGTCTGGAAATGTAGCCCTGTCATGGTCCCTGCAGATCGACAAAGGGCACTGTCGGGGAAGAACATCCCTACTTTTTCTATGGCTTGGAAATGCTCCTGAGATGACAGAACCTAACACCAGAAGCATTACCGGTTCCAACTTAAAAGGAGTTTGATGCCTATTTTATTTAAGTGTGAGTTGGGAAGCAGCAACCAACACCCTGATTCCAGAAGGAGGGAAGAATTGTATAATTAGGAGTATTCATTGTGTATCGTTGGAGAGGTGATCATTACAAGGTGCTTCGGAAGAATACATTTATTTTTTATTCCAAAAACATCTGGGGCCTAATTTATAACAACATACTCAGAATTCACACTAAAACATGCGTACAGACAAAACTGGAAATGCGTGTACGCAAAAAAAGTCAAATGCGTAAAGCTGCCAAGTTCCACATGCTTCCCCTTTAAAAATCCCAAATGAACATGACATTTAACGTACATGCACGTGCCTACAGCCCCACCCCGACTCCTCTCAGAATTTTGCATATTTGAATAAGCAAATCAATATAAATAGCCCCTTCCATTCAGTGTTTTGTTAAAAGAAAATGGCAAAAGCACATGAAAAACGAAGAATTTCAGCAAATGTGAAGTGAAGGCAAGGAAAAATATTGTTGGTTTAAGCAGTGGTATAAGCAATAAATGGAAACTGATGGAGTGATACAGAGTGGAGGAGTCACTCAAAAGTTCAAGTTCAGAATATTATACACTGCTCGAAATAAAAAAGAAGTAATGGTCAGATGTCAAAGTCGACATGAAAAGGTGAGTCGCAGCCCACTGTCTGATTATTCTGTTTCAGATAATATTAAAAACGCTGACCCCCGTGCCGAGGATGTGACTCCAGGTGATGGTGATGGTGCTGCTGTGCCCAGCACATCAGTGTAAGGAAATCTTATGTATCTGGATGACAAGTAGATAATACCATAATATACAGCTGGCATGGCACGACTCAGTGATATTTGTGAAATACCAATCGGTCAGAAATAATAATAAATAATTCCTCAAAGTTTACCTTTGTAAAGCTGGTGCCAGTTCAACACACAGCTCCAAGAAGATAGCTCTTGGAAATCGAAATTGACTTAGAAGCCAGTTATCAACATCTATAAATATGCGCTCTCTTCTAATTCTTGCATTTGTGATGTCTTCTAACAACGCTAAAGCAGCTATGGTATTTGGAATAGTTTGGCCATTCTATGCACTATTATGTTGCTACAGAATGATTACAATAAAGTGAATTAAATTTGTTAACAATATGCAATTAGTTTCGGTAAAAGGGAAACCGCACAGAAACAGTGCTACTGCTTTGACGGTGGGTGGCACCCGCTTGCAAAACTGGACAGAAACTTGTGTATGCATGGTGTGAGGCTACCGTGAAAATGTGCTTGGCTTTACACCAAATTAAATTTTTATACATCTAGAAGTGAGTATGGAAATGAGTGTATGCAACATTTTTGTGTATATGTACCATTTATACACATACATATATATATTGCATCTTTGCAGTGTTTGCTTTCCTGTCCACTCTGGTCAATGACCGTAGATTTACAATCAAGTTGAACACTGATTTTAACAATTAGTGACTTACTACACATATGTGTAAAAGTGTGCTATATCAATAACTGTTGTTGTTGTTAAAACATAGTTATTAATTTAGCCTCAACCATTCTGTGTGTATCCAACTCTAAGTGAGGGAACCATGATGGCCCAGTGGTTAATTTAGTGCTACTCCCTCACAATACCAGTTGCCTGAGTTTAAATACCCCCTGTCAATATCTGCTTCGAGCTTACACGTTTGTCTATAAGGCAGGACTTTACTTCTGTTTTCAAAGGGAATTGTACATGTACAGTTAGGTCCATAAATATTTGGACAGAGACAACTTTTTTCTAATTTTGGTTCTGTACATTACCACAATGAATTTTAAATGAAACAACTCAGATGCAGTTGAAGTGCAGACTTTCAGCTTTAATTCAGTGGGGTGAGCAAAACGAATGCATAAAAATGTGAGGCAACTAAAGAATTTTGTTAACACAATCCCTTCATTTCAGGGGCTCAAAAGTAATTGGACAAATTAAATAACTAGAAATAAAATGTTCATTTCTAATACTTTGTTGAAAACCCTTTGATGGCAATGACAGCCTGAAGTCTTGAACTCATGGACATCACCAGATGCTGGGTTTCCTCCTTTTTAATGCTCTGCCAGGCCTTTACTACAGCGGCTTTCAGTTGCTGTTGTTTTGTGGGCCTTTCTGTCTGAAGTTTAGTCTTCAACAAGTGAAATGCATGCTCAATTGGGTTAAGATCAGGTGACTGACTTGGCCATTCAAGAATTTTACATTTCTTCTGCTTTAATAAACTCCTGGGTTTCTTTGGCTGTATGTTTTGGGTCATTTTTCCATCTGTATCATGAAACGCCGCCCAATCAATTTGACTGCATTTAGCTGGATCTGAGCAGACAGTATGTCTCTGAACACCTCAGAATTCATTCAGCTGCTTCTGTCCTGTGTCACATCATCAATAAACACTGGTGTCCAAGTGCCACTGGCAGCCATGCACACCCAAGATAATGTTTTACAGATAATGTGGTATGCTTTGGATAATGAGCTGTTCCACGCCTTCTCCATACTTTTTTCTTGTTATCATTCTGGTAGAGGTTGATCTTGGTTTCATCTGTCCAAAGAATGTTTTTCCAGAACTGTGCTGGCTTTTTTAGATGTTCTTTAGCAAAGTCCAATCTAGCCTTTCTATTCTTGAGGCTTATGAGTGGCTTGCACCTTGCAGTGCACCCTCTGTATTTACTTTCAAGCAGTCTTCTCTTTATGGTAGACTTGGATATCGATACGCCTACCCCCTGGAGAGTGTTGTTCACTTGGTTCGCTGTTGTGAAGGGGTTTCTCTTCACCATGGAAATGATTCTGCGATCATCCACCACTGTTGTCTTCCGTGGACGTCCAGGTCTTTTTGCATTGCTGAGTTCACCAGTGCTTGCTTTCTTTCTCAGGATATGCCAAACTGTAGATTTTGCCACTCATAATATTGTGGCAATTTCTCGGATGGGTTTTTTCTGTTTTCGTAGCTTAAGGTTGGCTTCTTTCACCTGCATGGAGAGCTCCTTTGACCGCATGTTGTCTGTTCACAGCAAAATCTTCCACATGCAAGCACCACACCTCAAATCAACTCCAGGCCTTTTATCTGCTTAATTGATAATGACATAACAACGGACTTGCCCACACCTGCCCATGAAATAGTCTTTGAGTCAATTGTCCAATTACTTTTGAGCCCCTGAAATGAAGGGATTGTGTTAAAAAAATGCTTTAGTTGCCTCACATTTTTAGGCAATCGTTTTGTTCACCCCACTGAATTAAAGCTGAAAGTCTGCACTTCAACTGCATCTGAGTTGTTTAATTTAAAATTCATTGTGGTAATGTACAGAACCAAAATTAGAAAAAAAGTTGTCTCTGTCCAAATATTTATGGACCTAACTGTATGCCATGCTTTCTAGGAGTTCTGTTGATTAAACTTGAAGAGTAGAATGGGTATTCAGTACAGCAAGCAGACTTTATACTGTAAGTTGCTTTGAACAGAAAAAAAACCTACAGTGCATCTGGAAAGTATTCACAGCGCATCACTTTTTCCACATATTGTTATGTTACAACCTTATTCAAAAATGGATTAAATTCATTTTTTTCCTCAGAATTCTACACACAACACCCCATAATGACAACGTGAAAAAAGTTTACTTGAGATTTTTGCAAATTTATTAAAAATAAAAAAAGTGAGAAAACACATGTACATAAGTATTCACAGCCTTTGCAAGGTGCATCCTGTTTCCCCTGATCATCCTTGAGATGTTTCTGCAGCTTAATTGGAGTCCACCTGTGGTAAATACAGTTAATTGGACATGATTTGGAAAGGCACACACCTGTCTATATAAGGTCCCACAGTTGACAGGACATGTCAGAGCACAAACCAAGCATGAAGTTAAAGGAATTGACAGGATTGTCTCGAGGCACAAATCTGGGGAAGGTAACAGAAATATTTCTGCTGCTTTGAAGGTCCAAATGAGCACAGTGGCCTCCATCATCCGTAAGTGGAAGAAGTTCGAAACCACCAGGACTCTTCCTAGAGCTGGCCGGCCATCTAAACTGAGTGATCGGGGGAGAAGGGCCTTAGTCAGGGAGGTGACCAAGAACCCGATGGTCACTCTGTCAGAGCTCCAGAGGTCCTCTGTGGAGAGAGGAGAACCTTCCAGAAGGACAACCATTTCTGCAGCAATCCACCAATCAGGCCTGTATGGTAAAGTGGCCAGACGGAAGCCACTCCTTAGTTAAAGGCAAATGGCAGCCCGCCTGGAGTTTGCCAAAAGGCACCTGAAGGACTCTCAGACCATGAGAAAGAAAATTCTCTGGTCTGATGAGACAAAGATTGAACTCTTTGGTGTGAATGCCAGGCGTCACATTTGGAAGAAACCAGGCACCGCTCATCACCAGGCCAATACCATCCCTACAGTGAAGCATGGTGGTGGCAGCATCATGCTGTGGGGATGTTTTTCAGTGGCAGGGGACTGGGAGACTAGTCAGGATAAAGGGAAAGATGACTGCAGCAATGTACAGAGACATCCTGGATGAAAACCTGCTCCAGAGCGCTCTTGACCTCAGACTGGGGCGACGGTTCATCTTTCAGCAGGACAACGACCCTAAGCACACAGCCAAGATATCAAAGGAGTGGCTTCAGGACAACTCTGTGAATGTCCTTGAGTGGCCCAGCCAGAGCCCAGACTTGAATCCGATTGAACATCTCTGGAGAGATCTTGAAATGGCTGTGCACCGACGCTTCCCATCCAACCTGATGGAGCGTGAGAGGTGCTGCAAAGAGGAATGGGCAAAACTGGCCAAGGATACGTGTGGCAAGCTTGTGGCATCATAGTCAAAAAGACTTGAGGCTGTAATTGCTGCCAAAGGTGCATCGACAAAGTATTGATCAAAGGCTGTGAATACTTATGTACATGTGATTTCTCAGTTTTTTTATTTTTAATAAATTTGCAAAAACCTCAAGTAAACTTTTTTCACGTTGTCATTATGGGGTGTTGTGTGTAGAATTCTGTGGAAAAAAATGAATTTAATCCATTTTGGAATAAGGCTGTAACATAACAAAATGTGGAAAAAGTGATGCGCTGTGAATACTTTCCGGATGCACTGTACATGCTGTTTGGAAGGAACACATACCGTTTTAACACTAGAATCCCTGAAGCCCATGAAAAAACTCATAATCCCAGCCCACCTTAAATCCCTTCTCACTTCTCCATTCAGCGGCTTTTGTTTTGTAAATGTGTCTATCAGCACAAGCAGCCTGCTACGCCATCCCCCCACTGCCGCGGAAAGGGCAAAAAGCTCTCTCAGCTCAAGCCTTGTTTATCCGGGAGTGAGGTACCTGAAGCTGTGTAGGGTAAATAATATCTAATTATTTGGAACACATGCATTTCATGTGTGTTCTGTGTTTACAAAGATCTATGTATGTGTAGGGTCACAGGAAATGCAAGAAATGTTGAACACATACCTAAAAGACAAACTTCTTTCATGTTTTAGTACAAACAACAAAATTTTCACATGAAGTATATAATGTGTGAAGATTGAAGTCCAAATATCAAATAAACACTTTCACAAAAGATGGTGCAACTGCATTGTTCTTATATGTGAGTGGACGTTTCTTGCGGGGAGGACTTCTGTTCTCTTTCTCCGATGTAGAACCCTCATCCTCATCTGAGTTCACCTCTGTTATAGCACGTCTTTATTTGAAAACAGCAGTGTCGGATCAGGGGAAGCGTGAACGCAACTGAGAAAATAACACTGAATAAAAAAAAATGCTAACCTTTACAAGTAACATACATTTGCACTGGCTGTTACAGACTCAAATCAAATGTATGTTTTTATTGTATAATAGTAACAATATGAGCAGCTCACTACTCAAAATGTTAATTCTGGGATGCGGCCAGGATTGAAACCGCGACCTGTTGATTATGAGTTAGCAGTTCTTAACGTTGTACTACCAAAGCAGTCATGCTAACGAAATACACTAACCTGATTTCTTTTTCTTTGGTTATATTCATGAATAAAAGCGTACTTGTTTTGTTATATGTTGTTATACTTTGTGAAAGTGTTTATTTGATATTTGGACATCAGTCTTCATACATTATACACTCCATGTCAAAATTTTGTTGTTAGTACTATAACATGAAAAAAGTTTCTATTTTAGGTATTTGTTCAATACTTCTTGCATTTCTTGCATTTCCTGTCATCCTACACTTACCCATATCGTTGTAGACACGGAATACACATAAAATGCATGTGTTCCAAATAACGATTTATATTATTTACCATATGCAACTCAAGGACCTCACACTTTGATAAAGAAGTCTTGAGCTGGGAGAACTTTTTTGCCAAAGATGAGATCCGGCGGTGGGGGAATGGGATAGCAGGCTGCTTGCTGCTTGTGCTGATTGACACATTTACAAAACAAAAGACGCTGAATGGAGAGGTATGAAGGAATTTAAGGTGGGCCGAGATTGTAAGTTTTATCATAGGTTTCAAGAATTCTAGTGTTAATATGAATTTAAATTTGTTGTCTAAAATTAAAGAAAATGCCCTATTCTTTTTGTGTGGATTTGTATATTGTAATGAGTACCGAGATGTAAAATGATGACACCCCCAAAATGGATATTTTAGCCACTCAGTTATTCAGGAATATTTTTTGTTTAAAATTAGACTGCTCCTCAAACTGAGTGAAAAGCCTCAAAAACAAAAAATGTGAGCATTCCATCCCCAATATTGTTCTAACTCTGTCACTTTCTTTCTGTTTCTCTTGGTTTCTCAAACTCTCTCTCTTTTTATGAATTTTATTTTATATTATTTAAATGCATTAAGCTGAAAGGATTTGTAAACCAAGATAAAATTCTCAAACCTGTTTAATATAATTCAGAGTTACAGGGAACCAGAACCTGTTCATGCAACATCAGGTTCAAAAGAAGGTACCAGGCTTAGACAGTGCGAATGTTATTCACAGGTCTGTCACACACATAACCCCACACTTGCACAGTGCCAATTTATTATCTCTAATTCGCCCAACAGTGCATAGACAATGGATGCGGGAGTCAAACCCAGGATAATGGATCTAAGACACAGCAGTGGTGCCTTACAGATAAAGAAAAAAAAGGAAAAAAATGCATATATTTCTCTAGGTTTACTCTTATTGTACTCCACCATTAGAACTTTGTTTGCAATGTTCATCAATTGCATACCACAGATCATAAATTAGTCATATGCTCTGGTTTTGTATTATTTTATAATAATAGGTCGCCTGCTGTGCTTGCTGATTTCCACAGATATTGGGTCACTACTTCTGGACAGAACTATTTTTTGTCAAAAGTAAATGTTTTTTGCATGCTTACTGCTTAATATGCCATTGAATGAATATGTATACATAAAAAATCAAACACAATTTTGTAGTTGAACTTAATCACACAAATCTGCAGATGCCATGAAAAACTGGTAATATTTGTATAGTTACAGAAAACGTAATGTACATGGCAAATGACAAAAATATAAAAATATGTACAAATAAAATGTTTTACCTGAGTTTGTCTGTGGAGGTTCAAACACAGAAATGGTATCATCAGAAAGAAAATAAGATATAATAAATATTCGTTCCACGTCAATTGGAGAATCAGTCACAAGTCTGCCAACAAATCGTAAGACATTGCTCTCCAATCCTTGTCTGCAATGAGAGAGTAAGAAGACAACCTAGAGTAGGATGATAATAATCTCTAAAATATATTAATATTATCCAATCTAAAATGCTAATCTGTAAATTTGTTACAAATCTTTAAATTACATTTATTATAAGTTTCCTGGTTTAAATTAACCCAATATGAATGTCTGTAGGTATTTTCCAAGTATAATTTACAGTGGACTGGCATACTAGTTCAAGAATGATTTCTGTCTCGAGTCTAATGCTGTTGGACTACACTCCACCTCCACAAGACCCAAAATTGAATAAAATTACTTTAGTTAATAAATAAATGGGTGAACCGATTAATTTATCTTTTATAATGCAGTATCATGAGAAAGTACAATATGTGCCATTTTAAGTATACTTCCCATAACCTGATTTACTTGTAATGTATCATTCTGAATTTTGTGTGCAGTCTCCTGTGTTTAATCACCAAGCACTGGACCTTATCAAAGATAATTGTACACATTCTGAACTGCCATTCAATGTTTCCTTTCATTGTGAGTAAATATTAAATTTAGATAAGCTTGAGTGTTTTGTGTTATTTTTACTTTTATAGCTGGTTCAGATAAAAGCCCTACATTTGTTTCTTTGCACTGAGCAGTTAAACAGAGAACAAGGCTATTGCTGATGTCTACTAATCGTCGTCTCACCTTGCAGGCTGAAAAATATTGCATCTCTTTGTCATGAGAATTAACAAGAGCTGGGTGTTATCTGGTTTATTTTATGTCTCAGCAAGGAAATATGTTGACACTGGCACAGTAATCAATGAGCACATAAAACAATCAGCCTAATTTCTTCCATTCTACTTGTATATTATATACAGTATTCTTGTTTTATTTATAATTGCCCCATTTCTTTATTCCTATGCAAAACATGTAATGAACAAATTGATTAATCTGTGGAACAACAAACAGCATCATATGCATACGCACACGCACACACACACACACACACACACACACACACACACACACACACACACACACACACACACACACACACACACACACGCATACACATACCTGTATATATGAGTATATAATGTAAAGTTGACTGACTTACTGACTCACTCACTCATCAACAAAAACTCTATTTTCTGTTTAATTAAAAAGCTGAAGTTTGGTAGGATGGTATATATACAGTGGTGTGAAAAACTATTTGCCCCCTTCCTGATTTCTTATTCTTTTGCATGTTTGTCACACAAAATGTTTCTGATCATCAAACACATTTAACCATTAGTCAAATATAACACAAGTAAACACAAAATGCAGTTTTTAAATGATGGTGTTTATTATTTAGGGAGAAAAAAAAATCCAAACCTACATGGCCCTGTGTGAAAAAGTAATTGCCCCCTTGTTAAAAAATAACCTAACTGTGGTGTATCACACCTGAGTTCAATTTCCGTAGCCACCCCCAGGCCTGATTACTGCCACACCTGTTTCAATCAAGAAATCACTTAAATAGGAGCTGCCTGACACAGAGAAGTAGACCAAAAGCACCTCAAAAGCTAGACATCATGCCAAGATCCAAAGAAATTCAGGAACAAATGAGAACAGAAGTAATTGAGATCTATCAGTCTGGTAAAGGTTATAAAGCCATTTCTAAAGCTTTGGGACTCCAGCGAACCACAGTGAGAGCCATTATCCACAAATGGCAAAAACATGGAACAGTGGTGAACCTTTCCAGGAGTGGCCGGCCGACCAAAATTACCCCAAGAGCGTAGAGACGACTCATCAAAAGACCCCAGGACAACGTCTAAAGAACTGCAGGCCTCACTTGCCTCAATTAAGGTCAGTGTTCACGAATCCACCATAAGAAAGAGACTGGGCAAAAACGGCCTGCATGGCAGATTTCCAAGACGCAAACCACTGTTAAGCAAAAAGAACATTAGGGCTCGTCTCAATTTTGCTAAGAAACATCTCAATGATTGCCAAGACTTTTGGGAAAATACCTTGTGGACTGATGAGTCAAAAGTTGAACTTTTTGGAAGGCAAATGTCCCGTTACATCTGGCGTAAAAGGAACACAGCATTTCAGAAAAAGAACATCATACCAACAGTAAAATATGGTGGTGGTAGTGTGATGGTCTGGGGTTGTTTTGCTGCTTCAGGACCTGGAAGGCTTGCTGTGATAGATGGAACCATGAATTCTACTGTCTACCAAAAAATCCTGAAGGAGAATGTCCGGCCATCTGTTCGTCAACTCAAGCTGAAGCGATCTTGGGTGCTGCAACAGGACAATGACCCAAAACATACCAGCAAATCCACCTCTGAATGGCTGAAGAAAAACAAAATGAAGACTTTGGAGTGGCCTAGTCAAAGTCCTGACCTGAATCCAATTGAGATGCTATGGCATGACCTTAAAAAGGCGGTTCATGCTAGAAAACCCTCAAATAAAGCTGAATTACAACAATTTTGCAAAGATGAGTGGGCCAAAATTCCTCCAGAGCGCTGTAAAAGACTCATTGCAAGTTATCGCAAACGCTTGATTGCAGTTATTGCTGCTAAGGGTGGCCCAACCAGTTATTAGGTTCAGGGGGCAATTACTTTTTCACACAGGGCCATGTAGGTTTGGATTTTTTTTTCTCCCTAAATAATAAAAACCACCATTTACAAACTGCATTTTGTGTTTACTTGTGTTATATTTGACTAATGGTTAAATGTGTTTGATGATCAGAAACATTTTGTGTGACAAACATGCAAAAGAATAAGAAATCAGGAAGGGGGCAAATAGTTTTTCACACCACTGTAGGCCAGTAGGTAGCTGCTAAGAATGGAAATTTCAATATATCACTATTTAGGGTTGAAAACCCCCTCCAATAGAAAAACTAAATACTCCAAAGTTTCAAAAATATCTTGACAGATTTGATTAAAATTTGGTGATGATATTGAAAAATTAAAATTAGCAGACAAGTGGTTAGCAGTGCAATTATGTTTTGCAATGACTATTAACAAAAGTCACTAGGAGAAACAAGAATTGATCTACAGGAACATTTTATTCATAGGCAAGTATGCAGCTTGTTCAAGGTTGGGCAGTCCGGTGGCGCCTCGCAATAAGGAGACTTAAGTATTTGTGTCTTGAGTCCTGCAAGCAGGGAGTTCGCATGTTCTCCCAATGTCTGCTTGGTTTCCTGCCTGTTGCTCCAGTTTCCTCCCACAATCCAAAGACATGCGAGTTGGGTGGATTGGTGATGCTAAATTGGCCATGATGTGAGCATGTGTGTAGTGACTCTGCGATGGACTGATGCCCTGTCCTGTGATTGCTCCTGCCTTGTGCTGGCTGGTTAGGGCCAAGCTCCCTAGTGACCCTGGTCAGGATTAAATGAGTTTACAGAATGGTATGGTATGTTCAGGAGTATGGAGCTCCAATGAACTAATAATATTATCCCCAGGGTGGGAAAAAAACAAAAGAAATATATACAGAATAGTACTCAGTTACTTATGTAGTATGTCTAATATATCCAATTAATTCTTAGCACTATAACCAAGGTCCATTGTCTTTGGAAACACAGCTAGTTTATTTAAAAAGCTCATTTTTATACAAGTGTTGCCCATTACACTATACTTGGTTATATTACTGTGCTTCTTGTCTCCACCACTGTGATGGAAAGGCTAGGGGTAGCCTGTATTTGCCTGGATGCTCCTAAGACCAGCAACATTTACCTCCTTAGCGTTATGTTTACACCCAATAAAACAAGCCAAAAAAGGTTGTATACTGCTGTACTAACGCAGATTTAGTATATATCCAATGTTTGATGACCAATTCATATTGTTATCACTTGATTTAGCTAATGGTCTAGTTTCAGTTTGTTCTAAAACTGGCTTTACAGCTTCTCATTTACATGGCATTTTGTGTTTTGGTTGAAGGATTCACCCTATTTAGGAATATTGATGAGTTAACACAGAGTGGCAAAACATGTAGAAATAGTCATGATTTTTTGTAGTATGATGTGATTTCAGCCACTAGGTGGTAGCAGAATACTATCCCAAGAGCCCGAGGTTAAGCTAAAGGAATTAAAAAAGTTATTAAGCAGTAGTTAATGTATTAACTCAATTCAGTACTGGCCCAAGGGTACTCAATCCTGCCGGTTTTAACTAATCCAGAATAAGAAACCAGTCCTTCACAGGGCACATTCAAAAACACAGACTCAAACCAATCCAGTTTAGGAATGCCAGTGGCCCAGGATTACAAGTTTTTTCGTAGGCTTCAGGGATTCTAGTGTTAAAGAAAATTATTTGTCTGACATTTTTTAGATACAACAAATGAAGCTCAGGTCCATATTGGTGTAATTATAATTCATATTCAAGTCTCTGACTATACCTGTCTTTCTCCATCATCTTCTTGAAATCTTTCTGTGGAGGTTTAGGAAGAAGACCTTGACATGAACAAAGAGAATCTTCTTCTGATCCAAAGCCATTGTAAGGTGGTATCTCTCTCTCTACTTTACGTGTAACAGATTGCTTGAAGGTGAATGGAGTAAAGTTATCTACAATAAAAGTCACAAATGACAATTCACATTTTATTACTTCAATTTGCTTTATCATTAATAATCCATGTTACAACTATTTAAAAAAAAACTTTCAATAAAATGAATGTAAATAAGGCCTATTATACAATTAGTCAAGTAATTAAGTTTTGCACAAATTCCATTATATTGAACACCACTCTAAAGTATATTAATAGTTCAACATGATTCTAGGTTTAGAGAGCACTGCTTCCCTTTTTAATATCCAAGGATGATTAAACAGTGTATTTGAGGGCACGCTACCAGAACATTAACAGCATATACCAAACAACCAAGATACCAAATTATTAGGTCATCTACCTTTATGAAAATCACTTAAATGGTAAATGTTGACATATAATTTCAACAAGACAAAATTTCAGTCTATTTTTTAAAACCACTTTTGCAGCCCAGTGTCATAATTTGCCAGTGTATACCACAGCAGCATTGGTCACAAGGCAGAAACTCAAAGGGGAACACTGGTCAATCACATGCCGCATTCATGTGCACTTACCAGTTACTCAAATGGATTATTTAGAACCACATATTGATCTGACATGTACATCTTTGAGGTGCACATTATGTTTCTATGATAAAAGCATCAGAAAGTAATGACATTATAATCTACTAGCCAAATTGCCTGTCAAAGACCACTTTCACTAACCAGTGAGAGGTAAACTTTGCAGATTTTTAAAAAAAATATTCACTGTTGGGACCGCAGACTCAAAAATAGCATTAAGTGGCTTGAAAGTGAAATTTATTCTGAGGCTTTTCCAAGTGGTCCTCAGCTGTAAAAGGGCTATTAATGCCTTAGAATTTACTGATCAGAGGATATGAGCAAATTTGTCTTTGCCTCGCTCTTCTCAAATTTCATGGCCACCTCAAGAGCTCAACTAACTATGAGAAGATATGTAATACTCACTAATCCTCCTAATCCTCTCAGCTTCTCCTCTGACATTTTCATTTGTTTATCTAGATTTGCCTGTAATTGTCTGGCTCATCTTAAGCCATTCCTCTTATGTGGTAAGGGCTTCCCTTGTTCTCACAAATTTGCCTCCTGACTCTTGATGCTTTTAAGAGTCTTTTCTATGTCTATGCTATTCCTAGTGCAAATCTCACATGACTACCCTATTTCCTGGTCACACTTCAATCAAATAGCATCACCTATTGTGAAAAGCACTGGACGACAAAGTTGCAGGAAATTTTGAAATAATGGGAACTAGTGATTTATAAGATGCTTTGTATAAAAGCAATGCTTAAAAAATAAACTACTGAAATACTGTAAAAATAAGTGATTTAAACTCATATTTCTACCACAACATCTTTTAAGAGCTACATTTTACTCTTAAGCCAATCATCATCATTTTGGTCACTACCTCAGCTCAGGATTAAAGTGTACAATCTTTCTTCCCATATTGACATATCAAGCAGTTTCTTTTATAGATAAGCTTTCACATGTGATCATATTCTGAACATTTCATTCAAAACAGTTTTCATATTAGAAGCTTTTACTGTTGAATATGTTGTGATTCATGTTAATTAAGGTAATTTCTACCTGTAAAGACACCTACTGGCCACACCCTAAGACTTACCAGTTGATATCATTATTACTGCAGTACGTAGCACTAGCGATCACTGCAATCAGTTAATTCTGAGGTAAGTTGTATTATGTTTAACAGTAATATATGTCAATAATCTACTCATTTCCATTTAAGAAATGGAAATAGTTTGGTGAATATAATTGGTTTTGGGTGTATATTAGCAAGGCTGTTAATTTTAAAAGTAAATGTTATTTGAAAATACTGCTGCTTTGCTGCCCTCATGTGATTCAAATAAGGGTTCTCAGCTCCTGTAGTATATCACTGTGAAAATGGAAAATGCATAATTTTACAGTTAATTTAGATGAGTAGATATCTACCAATATTTCTAGAGGACGTATACCAATACTTTTGTATTAGTTATTAGTGCATTTATTTAATAAATGACACAAGTATTAAATATTTCATAAGGACTAAAAGAATTTTAAAAATGCAGTTTACAAATAATATAAATACATATGGTTGGGGATATTCTCCATAAAGTAAGACTGAAAGTAAAGTAATATTATTACACAGGTTTATTCTAAAAATAAAACAACAAGAGAAAGGCTTGCTCCTTTGTAATAATCTGTTTTTTCAATGCTGCAATGTAATGGTTATATTAGTTCTCTCATGCTAATTGCAATAACATACACTACCGGTCAAAAGTTTTAGAACACCTCAATTTTTTTTTTTAAATGCATACAGTTTAATGTTTAATGAAATCAAGGCATAGAACACATAAACAATGGCAAATAAAAATAAGTCAAGGAATCAATAAGTTTACAAAATTATACTCAAATCAAAGTAGCCACCTTTTATTGATATAACAGCCAAACTGTGGTAATTTCATTCAGAATGCCAGTCAGTCAGTGCAAGTGACCAACTCTGCCTCCAGAAAAAGAACCCCAGACCATCACACTTCCTCCTCCATGTTTGACAGTTGGTGTCACACACTGATAAACTATCCATTCACTAAGTTGACAGCATATAAATGCCCTGCATGATGAACCGAAGATTTCAAATTTTGATTCATCAGTTCATTAAGACCTTCTTCCAGTCTGCAGTAATCCACACACAGTATTTCAAGGCCTTCCTTTGTCCTTTAAGGAATGGCTTTCTTACTGCCACTCGCCTTGTTAAACCTGCAGCTCAAAGTCTCCTATTCACAGTAGAAACTGAGACTTGCTTTTTATTCGACCACTGTTAAGCTGTGCTTGAAGCTGTTGTGCAGTGAGGTGCCTTTCACGCACGCTGGTGACCATCACCTGCTTTCTGATTGGGTTGGGACATTATGTGTGCCAGATCTCCTCCTATTAGTTTCTTCGAGTTTCCATATTGCTTTTGGATTGTGTAGGACATCGTACTCACTGACACTGATTTTTTTTTGCAGTTTCTCTAAATGAAAGGCCTATACTTCTAAGGGTAATAATTCTATGCCTTCATTTGTTAATTGCCCTTTTCTTGCCATTATCACTGGAATGTACAACTTTCTACAGTGTAATATTGTCCAAGCAGTACTTCAGAGGGTGTAGTAACACAGTGTGTTCCAACTCTGCTTTATGACAGACAGAGGATTTTTAAGTAATCAGCAGAATTTGGCACAGCTGTGCAAATTGTTTGCTTCAACTTTTAAGGCTTAATTTACTTTTATTGCTGCAGAACATCTGTAGGTTGTAACCTATTACTTGTTCCATGAAGAAGGTCCATTTGT
Organism: Erpetoichthys calabaricus; assembly: GCF_900747795.2. NCBI lineage: Eukaryota > Metazoa > Chordata > Cladistia > Polypteriformes > Polypteridae > Erpetoichthys > Erpetoichthys calabaricus. The sequence goes on along the minus strand of NC_041397.2, from coordinate 124,777,821 downwards.
AATATTCTGATTTTTTTTTTCTTTTCAGTTTTTGCTAACCTAAACTTTAAATTTTAACCTCTGGCCATTTACTGCTTAGCATTTTGCCATTTTAGGTTATTCATTGTATTTCAAGTGGTTAAATTTGAAGAAAAACTGAGGCATTCTAAAACTTTTGACCGGTAGTGTATTAATGAATGAAAAAGTATTTTCCGTCCCTCAGCTTACTATTGTATGAACAAGCTTATGTCAACTTAGGATTTGCAGTGCACCTATCTAAGAGGCATTGGGTGCAGTGAAGGAAGTGGTTTAAGATTAGATGTGCTTTTCAGTGTGACCATGGAGAAAACATAATAACAAAGACACGCGCACACAGACACACATTGTTTTAATATGTGGTGGACATACAGTAGTAAACATATCTAGGGGTCTAGCACGGCATTTAAGATAAGAACAATACTCAATATGGTCCCAGTCAAATGAAAAACATTGCTTCTTGATTCTAGGGTGTGGCCAAGATGGGATACCATCAATATATGGTGACATGTTAAGACCAAAACACTAAAGAATTGGGCCAGGATGTCTAATCAATCCACTGGTTCTGTGCCAATATAAAAGTTGTAGAAGAGACAAGCCACTCACTATTGGGTTGACACAAATCTTTCTGCAGGTTTCAGCAGAGCCAACATTTCGATAAGCACATAAATGAAAGAGTAGGCACATATAAACACATAGCATATTAATTTAACACTGGTGACTTTACTGTGTAGGCGACACTATCATGCAAAAAACATACCATATAGATAAGATTTATTAATGATGTGTTAATATAATAATTACCAAGGCTACGAGTAATCCCTTACATTCAAAAAAGTAAATGTGTGTAAGTAGGTCAACCCCATAGTTATTGTAAATATGTAAATATACTGCAGTAAAAGGAGAAGTATTCTAAATAATGCTGATATAAACCAGTACAGGAACAGCAAAGTGCTTTCATTTTAAATATATGCCATGCCACTTGCATTATTAAACGCTTAAACCTAAAATCAAATGCACTGGGGCAATGGAGATTGAATTCTTTAAGCAACATAATAATTTATCAGAAAAGTCCAACTATTTATCTGTTATCAAGTAAGTGTAAATACTCAGAAACAAGCACCTGGTTCTGACAAATTAAAACTAAAATTAAAGTAAATTAAACTAAAATTGGATAAAGCAGGTTGAGATTGTTATGTAATGTGTGGCATTAAAAAAACTGCATGATGCCGACAATATGATGTAGTGGTAAAGTCTGTTGTCTTTCAACCAGAATATTCCTGCTTCACTGTTTCTGCTTTAAGAGAGTGACTCTGAGCTTATCCAGTATGTGTTCCAATCACAAAACAATAGCTGTAACATATCCTATTTTTCTATGCTGTCTTGGACAAAGGTGTCACCTTTGACAGCTTCTTTTAAGCAGTTGATCTGTTTGAGAGGCCTGCCAACTGTAATTTGGTCACCTAATTTTGTGGTTCGGGCTTCTGTCACAAAAGAAGAGTGTTTGTGTTTGGGGGTAGGGGAACAGGAGCGGACTTGTGTTTATTAAAGAAAGGTATGGAGAGTCAGGTTTGGATATGGTATTCTCTTGTTAAAATGCAGTTGTTTTTGTTTTTTAAGACTGCTGTTTTGGTGGTAATTACAACTTAAATTGTATAAACAGAAGTGGGTGTATATCTTTGTATTTATGTTTACCTGCATAGCTAAGTTAGTGTTGCCCTCCTACCTTGCATCTGTTTTGTATGACTGTCTTCATTTTCTACTGAGTAATTCTGAAAAATTAAAATGAAGTTTCTCCTTTTAAATACAGTTTAGTTTGTGTTTCTATGGTTCCCTCTTTTTCTCTGTCAATTGCATGCCGCCTACTTATGTACTCCAGACCTTTAGTAAATTAGACTGGTAAACAACATGCCCTGAGGCTGGTAACCTTTTCTACAAGTTGGCTTTGTTTTTTATGTAAATAATATAAACAAGATTTGCATATCCACCTTAATTCTCCACTTACATATGTATTATTATAGTGCCAGTTTAGCAATTGTAGCTCTGCTTATACAGTATAACAGTTTATACAATGAATGACTGCAGCACTTTCATATACGCTCAATGAAGCCTAAATCTAAAAGTAATTGATGAAAAATTCTGGGGAAAAAGAGAAAACCAGAAAGCAGGGAAATGGAGGAAAATTATTAAAATCGAACACTTAATAACCACAAGGTGTCAGCATTGCTCCATAGTAGAATTTCAAAACTTCTAAGTGTTTCATAGACTAGAAAGAAAATATTGAAAACAGAAACACGAGTGTTTCTGTCTCACCTTGAGTTTACAATTAAATATTTTCCATATGTGAGCAGAGGATCTGGTCCAGAAAAATGAAAAGTTTCAATTAGTACGGTTTCAATGCTTTCATTCAATTGTAATTACTACTGAAAAAAAGTGAGAGGAAGTGACCAACCTAGTGCCACCTGGAAGCCCCAAGTGAGATGTTAACGGCTGAAAAAGGATGTAGTGCTCAACCACACTCCATGGGCTACAGTCTTTAATGGATATGGTCAGACAGGTAACTAGCTTTTCAGTTTGAGTTTATTTTATATGGCCCATTTCACAGCATGCACTCTCACAATGTACTTCAGAAAGCACATTTTAATTGATAGGCCCACATGGAAAAAGAAAAAAGTTAAAGGTTCATACAGCTCCCTTCCTTTTGGTTACTTGCATATGCTGCTCTGTTTTAGTAGGCAACATTATCCTAATCACTGTCTGTGGGGAATTTGTGTATTCTCCTCACGTGTGATTTTTTTCCAGGTATTCTGGTTTTCCTTCTGAATCCCAAACACATATAAGTTAGATTAAATAGCAGCCTGTAGATTGGAATAAGCAGGTTAGAAAATGGATGGATTGTGCTACTAAAATTAATATTTTCTAAAACATTTTGAAGAACTGGTAAATATATTATTTGTAATTGATCAAATAAAGCAGAAAAGAATATTAATTATATGTGTTTCATATCTTTATCTGTTGGTATACAAAAAGAAACAAAACAAAGTTTTTAAATCAGGCTAATTAATAACATATATTAATTACTCCATCATTAAAACTCACCAATTCCAAACTTTGTCCGGTAATGTTCCTGAGTGAATGCATCACAGTCACAGATGATAATTTTCCTTCCCCACACATTTATCGTAGCACCAATTATGAAATCAGAGTCCTTATAAAATTCCTCATAAACAGCTCCAGTCTTTGACAAGAATACAAGAAAACATTATTACTGACTGAGCACAAAGTATTACATAAAGTTCCAGCAGGAGCAGACATATAAAATACATTATATGGCATAATTTGTTAGCTGCAGGATCAAAGTCTGTCTTTTTCATTTTCAACATCCATCAGATTTTCAGCCTTAAATATTTTCTTGCTACAGTTTAATATTTTATGTAAAGGAATAAGCTCAGAACACTACTGGCATACCTTCAGACTATCCAGAATGTGGCGTCCCCCTTGTCCCATAGGGCCAAACACATTCAGGACTGTGCGAGCTGTCTTTTCACCAGGCTTTAGCATCCTCATTGATGAAGGCTTAAAATGTCACAAAAAGAAAGAATAGGGAAAAATACAGGTTAATGGTAACTTAAGGGATTTGAAACATTCCATGATGTACAGGTGTTTGAAACCATTTTAGCAAGATAAGAATGTATGAATTCCTTGACACTGTAATTTCGGTTGCATTTTTGACTAAATTGTCTTTTATGCTAACAGTTGTTTTCCTTTTTGAAGCAATAGAAGTGCTAGAATGCCCAGTGGGAGCTGGGTGGTCTTGTGGCCTTGGAATCCCTGCAGATTTTGTTTTTTTTCCCCAGCCCTCTAGACTTTTTTTTGTTTTTTTCTGTCTTCCTGGCCATCAGACCTTACTTTATTGTTTTTTACTTAGTATTGCCTAATCTTATTTTTATATTTTTTCTTTTTTCTTTCTTCATCTTGTAAAGCACTTTGAGCTACATCATTTCTATGAAAACATGCTATATAAATAAATGTTGTTGTTGTTGTTGTAGATGTAATGGCTGCATATGTCAGGATCAGCCTATACAAACACACATAGGGCCAATTAAGAGTCCTTGATTAGCCTACCGTTCATGTCTTTATGATGAAAGGGGTCAAACTACGTTGTATAAAAACTTGTCTTTTTTATTTTAAAGTAAATTGAATTCATTAAAGAAGTGCTTTAATTTTATTCATTTTGTTTGTATTAAGACATTGACACTGTAGTGCAGTAATATTTGCTACCTTTGCTGCTCTCCTTACCTTTGAGATCAATTGAAACATCAGTTTAGAAAGATTTTTCTTCAAACATGCACTAAATACTACCCATTTTCAAAAGTAACCGAGACCTGAAAGCAGCACATTTTTTCTATAGTTAAACACCTGCCAAAACAGATTTCCTTGCTATTTACACAATGTTGCAGCAATAGTGATGCAAAATTTCATTTTTTTTTTAATTTTAGCAAGTGAAAATTACACTGTAAAGAGAATGAATGGGTGGTTAAGTACTTGGTTTAAAATGTATGGTTTAAAGTACAGCTAATAACAAGCTGATTTTTTTTATCTAATGTGTGGCTGAAGTACCTGGCCAATAATTTGAACCTGTTTGTTCACTTAAGTAACTGATAGCATGGTAGATCAAAACATTAAACAATATCTTGTGCTAAACTTCTTAGAATACATACCTTGGGTAACTTACTCCTATGCAGGAATACAGGTCCAGAGTCTCTTCCAGAATTGGGTTTGATCACCTCTCGAACCTCAACTGTATCATCCGCAAGGAAGTAATGAAGAATAAGCTCCCGAGAGTCCCCAAACATCTCATCTGTGTCATCCCAGTGGCAGAAGAACTGAAGGACTTCCCGGTCATGTTCCAAAAACTGCTTTAGAGTATCAATGCGCTCAAGAGGCCTTAAAGGCTGCATACTGTCCTTCATCTGTATTAAAACAAAAAGTAAGGTTTCTCTACAAGACAAAATCTTCATGAATCAAATAATACTGTTTTATGTAGCAGATGTTTCACAAAAAAAGCTGAAATCTTTATAATTTGAGCAGAAAAATAATTTATATAATTCTTTTACTACTGTATATTTAAGGGTCCTATAATGAAAAGGATTAAGTTGGTTTAAAAAGTGATGGACAGACAGAAGATTTATAAGTTAGGTTTGCTACCTCTAAAACAAACTGATAACAATTTTAATAGTTATTTTTTTATCCCACACTGTTTCACCTGATACTAAAATCAATTCATTTTCTGAATCATCTAAAGCATAACAAAATCACTGAAAGCTTGAGTCTGTCCTAGTAACACTGAACTCCAGTGTAAAAACACTCAGTTGATGTTGTTGACAACAAACAATTATGCATACACAGTTCTAAAGCAATCAGGAGAAAATTGGGCAGAGAAGAAAAAGAAAGCTCAAAGCCTGAGAGGAAAAGAAAGATCAGAAGAGTTAAACATTGTCTTCTCATTCTCTTAGTTTAAATTATACATTCCTCTTTATTAACAATGGAGTTATTTTCTGAGAGATTCATCCAAATAATTTTAAGAACAGTTTTATGAGAGCAGACTCATAGACGAAGCCTGTTGTGCTTCTTAAGCCCCCTTTATTAGAGGGATGGTGGTGATGTGAGACACAGCTGTTGTTAATTAAATGCAGTTAAAGAATAATCAAAACTTGACACTCTGCATTAAATATTAAATGTTTTTAACACAATGGCTAGTCAGGAACATAGCATTTTTTATGTTCTGGGGTACAGGTAAACAAGTATTACAGATAAAGAGATGTAATTTAATATCTCCTTGGTGAATTACAAGCCATTTCAGTTACTTTCATAATTGTTTTTTTTCTCGTGGACCACAGTTATATTCTGTTTTTTGTAATTGTTCTGGCACTCAAGTGCCATGTTTCAGTGCCATTTTCAGGACCAGTAGGGACATAAAAGCTAAAAACACTAACATGCAAAAATATGTTGCTGATTTGCCAAGATTTAGCTTCACAGACAGTAAAAAATGAAACAAATCATGGTTTTCCTGACAGATCCTACCACTGGCCTAAAATACTGTAAAATTAATTGAGAAAGTCTTACAGGTGAACCTGCAAGGATTTAATTCACTTACATGAACTGAGATTAGTGCCAACCTAACATTAAATAGAACAAAAAGTCCCAAACACAATGTGTTCCCAAAAGATATGACAATATGGAAATAAGTGCTTTAAATTCTGGACTACAGAAGGCCAAAATGATAGAATCTAGCCATTCAAAAAAGATCAAATGAGCAGGTGTCCTTATTGTACTATTTTGCATTGTGCTTTTACAGGGAGATTCACTCAAAAGAGGCCTCTGTAATAACTCTCTCTAGGACGAAGCAATCTGAATGAAACAAAGTGCAATATGCTCCTCAGTATATGAAGCTTCAAAAAAGCCAGGATGCCCCTCCGTTGGAGCAATGAGTTAGGCACTGGACAGCCACTGTTACGTTTAACATCCATTTGCAACTTCTGGGTGCATACCGCCCGTACCTCTTCACTCAATCATTTGACTTGTCATCAGGATGGTGGTGTACAGTATTGGGCAGTGCATCTTCATGGTGCAGACCTATTGGGTCACCAATTCATTTAAGCAATGTCAGAATCAACTAGATGATTGTGAGTTAACAGAGGGTTACTTTCAGCAAGATGGAGCAATGTGTCACACATTGGCAAGGAGCATGGCAGAAACTGAGTCCTTCTTCGGCATCAGGGTAATTTCAAAGAGGCTTTGGCCACTACAGTCGCCAGATCTGACACCACCACACTTCTTCTTATGGTTTATGCTCAAAGGAAAAGTCTATCGGAAAAAGCCCCACACTGTGGAAAATTTGAAGGAAAACTTCCAACGTGAAATTGCTGCAGTCCGCCAAGATGCTTGCTGATACATTTAGGAACATGGAGCGCCACGTTGAAATGTGTCTAGCAGAAAACAGAAACCACTTCCAGCATCGCATGTAATGCAATCGATTATACATACATCAAAGTATATAGCGTATTTTTTTGGTTCAGATTACTTCATCCTAATGGGACTTACAAGAGAATATTCGGTGCTTCTTTCGAGTGAATCTCCCTGTATGAGGGGAGAAAATGCCTACCATGAAACCACTCATTGACTCACATTACCAAGCCCATTACATTGCTTAGGCAACAATTACACTATTTTTTCGATTAAAAATGCAGACATTAGTGTCTGTTTTTGCCTTTCTCATACACTACCCCCAGCATTTTTAACCCCAACAACAGAGACTTCTGAAAACGCTCTCCAGAGCCATACACACATGAAAATGCCGGATTGGCCTTGTACAGTAATGTGGACAGGTGATAACGCAGACTTTTTCAAACGCTAACTCTAATCATACTTTGATTTGCCCATAAATGTTTGTAATGTTTTGCTATAGCTTTAAATGTTTCCTTTGCTGTTTTCACTTTTCTGCTAAGAAATGTTAATTATGACCTGACCATGAATATGACACTGAACTAATTGTTTCCCTGTAGCATTCAATGTTGTCATCATTTGAATATGATTAAGGGAGTAAACTCTGTAGAAAATGGAAAAGTATACGAAGATGACAGAGGAAACATTAAAACATTAAAGATTTCTTAAAAATTAGAGTATTTTAGAATATCACAGAATAAGAGAATAGAAAAGCACAGTGCACTAAACAATGAGATCAAATAAAAATAAGAATGATGAATTGATTGTGAAATTGGTTTAAATAAATGTTTGAACCAATGAAATAGAATTAATTGGTTTTACTAATTATTTTTTAAAAACAAGTTAATAAAATGGAAGATCCTATAGCCAGACTGTTATTGCTGAGGTGTAATATATAGCTACTCTTTAAGAACTTATTCATTTTTGATGCAGAAATGGGCTGGGAAATGACAACCTATCTTTAAGGGCAAATGACAGAGTATTCATTACTCAAGAAGAGCTTAAAGTGCCAAATTTCAAAAGCTACAGTCAAAAATTGATGTTGAATAACAAATTAAAGATCCTCTTTCTTCTTCTTCTTCTTTCAGCTGCTCCCATCCCCTGCATTTTGCTCCATTACACCTACTACCTTCATGTCCCCTCACACCACATCCATACACCTTCTCTTAGGCCTTCCTCCTTTCCTCTTACTTGGCAGCTCCATCCTTAACATCTTTCTCACAATATTCCCAGCCTCTCTCCTCTGCACAATCACGCTTCTCTGACTTTGTCTCCCAACCATCCAACCTAAGCTTACCCTCTAATATACTCATTACTAATTCTGTCCATCCCTGTCACACCCAATGCAAATTTTAACATCTTTAACTGCCACCTCCAGCACTGTCTCCTGTTTTTTGGTCAGTGCCACTGTCTCCGACCCATATAACATAGGTGGTCTCACTACTGTCTTGTAGACATTCTCTTTCACTCTTGCTGGTACCCGTCTATCACAGATCACTCTCGACACTCTTCTCCAGCCATTCCACCCTGACTGCACTCTCTTATTTACCTCTCTTCCATACTCCTTGTTAGTCTGTACTGTTAATCCCAACTCTACTCCCTGCATCCTCACAATTCCTCTGACCTCCCTCTCATTCACATACATGTATTCTGTCTTGTTCCTTCTGACCTTCATTCCTCTCCTCTCTAGAGCATATCTCCACCTCTCCTGGGTCTCCTCAACCTGCTCACTACACATCACAATGTCATCTGAAAACATCATAGTCCAAGGGGATTCCTGTCTAATCTCATCTGTCAACCTGTCCATCACCATTGCAAATAAGAAAGGGCTCAGAGCCAATCCCTGATGTAATTGCACCTCTACCTTGAATGCATCCGTCACTCCTACTGCAGACCTCACCACTATCACACTTCCCTCATACATATCCTGTACCACTCTTAAAATACTTCTCTGCCACTCCCGACTTCCTCATACAGTATCTCCACTACTCTCTAGGCTCCCTGTTAAATGCTTTCTCTATGACCACAAAGACACAATGCAACTAGGGATGCACCGATACCGAAACGGGTATCTGGTATCGGCCTCGATACCACATTTTCTAAAGTACTCGTACTCGTTAAAAGTCCCCCGATACCGGGGACCGATACCACGGTCTGAGAAATGTCTATGTTTGAGCGGCGTGTAAGGGGTTAATCACGCGCCGAGTGCCCGCCCCCAGGCCCCGGCTGCAGCTCAGAGCGGGGAGAAGGCGAGGCGAGACATGTCAGTCGTGTGGAACTATTTCAAAGTGAATGAAGACGACAAAACAAAGGCGGACTGCAAATTGTGCTCAGCGAAATTGTCCAGAGGAGGCTCAAAAGGTAGCGCATTTAACACAAGTAATTTAATCAAGCACCTAAAATCCCAACACGACAACGAGTACAAAGAGTTTACCCACGCTTCTAAACCAACACAACCCACGCTGCAGCAAACTCTTGCAAGACGAGAGAAAATGTCCAGAGACAATCCACGTGCTGTGAAAATAACACGGGCAATTATCGAGTACATTGCATTGAGTGACCAGCCACTCTCGGAGGTAGAAAATGTGGGATTCCTGCGTCTCCTCCATGTTCTGGAGCCCAGATATGATGTCCCAAGCCACCGCTACATGACTGACACGGAGCTGCCTAAACTACACGACTCCGTGAAAAAACATACCCACAGCCTACTGCAAGCCTCCTCTGCGTTTAGTTTCACCACGGATATTTGGACAAGCAGTGTTAGCCCCGTGTCGCTAATTAGCCTAAGCTCCCAGTGGATAGACGAGAGTTTCTTGTTTTTTTTTGTTAAATTATATGACTAAAGCTGTTACCTGTAAATTTAAATCATGTTTTTATTAAGTACTCGGTATCGGCAAGTACTCGGTATCGGCGAGTACTGAAATGCAAGTACTCGTACTCGTACTCGTTTTCCAAAAAAGTGGTATCGGTGCATCCCTAAATGCAACTCCTTCTGGCCTTCTCTATACTTCTTCAACATCCTCAGAGCAAACATTGCACGGAGTAGTGCTCTTTCCCAGCATGAAACCATACTGCTGCTCAGTAATCATCACCTCCCTTTTTAACTTAGCTTCCACTACTCTTTCTGATAACTTCATGCTGTGGTTCATCAATTTTATCTCTCTACAATTACTACAGTTATGCACATCTCCCTTATTCTTAAAAATTCGGTATCAGTACACTTCTTCTCAACTCCTCAGGCATCCTTTCACTTTCCAAGATTGCATTAAACAATCTGGTTAAAAACTCCACTGCCATCTCTCCTAAACACCTTCATGCTTCCACAGGTATGTCATCTTGACCAATGGCCTTTCCATTTTCCATCCTCTTCATAGTTATCCTTACTTTCTCCTTGCTAATCCTTTGCATTTCCTGATTCACTATCTCCCCAACATCCACTCTTCTCTTTCTCTCATTCTATTCATTCATCAGCCTCTCAAAGTACTCTTTCCATCTGCTTAACACACTCTCCACGCTTGTATGTTTCAGTCATTTTCCTTTATGACTCTAACCTGCAGCAAATATTTCTCAGCTCAGCCCCTCTGTCTAGCCAATCGGTACAGGCCCTTTTCTCCTTCCTTAGTGTCCAACCTCTCATACAACTCATCATACACCTTTTCTTTAGCCTTCGCCACCTCTGTCTTCATCTTATGCTTTATCTCCTTGTACTCCAATCTGCTTTCTGTATCCTTCTGACATACCAGTTCTTCTTTGATGAAACTCTTCCTCTGTACTACCCCATTCCACCACCAGGTTTCCTTATCATCCTTCTTCTGTCCAGATGCCATACCAAGCACCCTTCTTGCTGTCACCCTTACTACTTCTGCTGTAGTTGTCCAGCTGTCTGGTAACTCTTCACTGCCACCCAGTACCTGCCTTACCACCTCCATTAACTCAACCTTACAGTCTTCCTTTTTCGGCTTCCATCATCTGGTCCTTGGTTCTGTCCTCACTCTCTTCCTCTGTTTCAAATCTAACATCATCCTACAGACCACCATCCTATACTGCCTAACTACACTTTCCCCTGCCACCACTTTGCAGTCTCCAATCTCCTTCAGACTGACCCTCCTGCATAAGATATAATCTATCTGTGTGCATCTTCGTCCACTCTTGTATGTCATCCTGTGTTCCTCTCTCTACTTAAAAATACATATTCGCCACAAAAATGTCCATCTTTTTTGTAAAATCCAATACCATCTGACCTTCTGCAATCCTCTTCTTGATACACCATACCTACCCATCACCTCCTCATCTCCTCTGTTCCCTTCACCAACATGTCCACTGAAATCTGCTCCAATCACCACTCTCACTCCCTTGGGTACACTCTCCACCACTCACTACAGAAATCTTCTTTCTCATCCATCGCATACCCAACTTGCGGGGCATATGCACTAACAACTTTCATCGTCACACCTTCAATTTCCAATTTCATAATCATTGCTCTTTCTGACTGACTTCACCTCCAAAACACTCTTGGCATTCTGTTCCATCAGGATAATCCCTCCCCATTTATCCTCCCATCCAAACCATGGTAGAACAACTTGAACCAGACTCCAATACGCCTGGCTTTATTCCCCTTCCATCCAGTCTTGTGCATGCACAATATATCAACCATCCTTCTCTCCATCATATCAGCTAACATTTTTCCCTCATCAGTCATACTGCCAACATTCAAAGTTCCTACTCTCACTTCCACTCTCTTTACCTTCCTCTTCTCCCTCTGCCTTCAGACACACCTTCCCCCTCTTCTTCTCCTTCTTCGGCCAACAGTAGCCCAATTTCGGCCAGCACCCTACTAGCTAACAGTACTGGCGGCAGCTGTTGTTAACCTGGACCTCAACTGATCTGGTATGGAAATCTGTATTGTTGTCCACCTATTGATCTTGCAAAATGTTACACCAGATGCCCTTGACGTAAGCCTCCCCATTTATCTGCACTTGGGACTGGCATTAAGAAACACACTGATTTGTGCATCCCTTATGGCTGGGTTAAATTAAAGATCCTAATTCTGACGAATACTCATTTCCCCAATCAGTGACAATGACATTTTTTTCATTCACCTATGTGACTGGAAATGGGTGTTGAAAATAACAGAAATTCTAGCAAAAGTGTAGAATAAATGTCAATTTGGTGACATCAACAGCATGATGCTAAAAATAAATAAAAATTAAATGAATAATCAATATAATAAAGCAATAATAAATTCACACTAATTAGGAGGTCCTATAATAGATATCATAGTTAAACATCTCTGATACTAGTATGATATAAATCTAAACTCTTAATACTTGAAACATTTTACATAAATTTACACAGCTGTCATTGTTAATCAACTGAAATGTGCACGTGTACTGCTTTAGACTCACCTGTTGCCGTATGGAATTGTAAGAATCCCCAGGAGGAAAGACTGGAGAATTCAAGCGCACACCAAGCTTTCTTAAAAAGTTACTGGTAAATTGGTCACAGTTGATTATGTTGAAGGCTCTGGAGTAAAATTCAACTTTAATGTTTAGGTTGAAACACTCCACTGTATAAAACTGGTCATCGTTGGGTGGTGGAAGAGGGATGCGATGCCGCCGAATTAATGTTCCTGAAATATAAATGAACAGATTAATTTGATATAAATATCCACAGAAACTGTTTTTTTTTATTTATAGCCCATTTCAAATAAGAACTTTTGTCTTTTATCCCCAGAAAATGCAATTAATTAATTAATTAATTAATTATAAAAATAATTATACCTTCATCTCTTTCTTCATAATCTGAAATCTCAAAAAAGACAACTCAGTGGTTCGTTCTACCTACATAAATTTATAATTGCTCAAAAACCCTGTCAATTTACTCCTGTGTAATTCCACTGAAATCCACAATATAAATATACACATTTAGGCTGTTTGCTAAGAAACACATGCATTTGGTAATTAACATTGTGACCCTGTAATAGAAAAATACAAAAGAATGGCAACATTTTGGATCACTGAGATTTTCTGTGTTTATTTTTTTTTTCCTTTGGTTTTCAAGTTCAGTCCTGGGGAGTCTCATGCCTGTAGGTTTTTATTCCAACCAATTTCACAATCACTCCATTACTCTTACTTTTAATGGAGCTCAATGTTTAGTAATCTGGTCTATTCATTCCTTAAGATATTCATGTGTATTTGTGGTGTTTGCGATAGCTTAAAATACTCACATTTCTTTTGTCATTTTTACCCTTTTAATCCAGAATTTGCTTCCCTAATTTTATTCACATTTGCTGAAGTGCAAACAAAGGTTCAAAAAGCATTAAATGGTAAAAGACAGCAGTCACTTCACTGCCATTTTCAATTGTCAGTTCATTAAAAAAACATCTGATACAAATGAGCAGACAAATGAATATGGTACTGTAATTGCTCTCTTTTAACATTAAATATTGTCAGCATTTGTTACAAATAAGGGTGCAAGAAATATAAAAATGTGTAAATTAAAAGAAAAATGACTAAGGAAACTTTAGCATTTAAGGTTTTGGGAAAAATTCAAATAGTTCACAATTTGTTCTAATTTGTTAGAAAAAGAGAGTAAAAAAACGTTGGAATAAAAATCCACAGTCATATGGGTCCCACACGACTAATATTATAAACTATAAATACTGCACATATTGTATACATTGTCTGCATCATTACTAGAACCCCCTCTATTCACCATATCACTACCATCTTGCAGCAGCTTCACTGGCTTCCAGTTAAGTTCCGCATTCAATTCAAAATTCTTCTGTTAACTTTTAAGGCTATCCACAACCATGCCCCTCAATATCTGTCCAACCTGCTCCATGTTGCCATTCCCTCCCGCACCCTTAGATCCTCTTCATCCATCCACTTGATTATCCCCTTCATCCATCTTACCACCATGGTGAGTAGAGCATTCAGTTGCTCTGCTCCCCAGCTCTGGAACTCACTACCACCTGAGCTTAGAAATATTGAATCATTCTCACTTTTCAAATCCAAACTTAAAACTCATTTGTTTAAGACTGCTTTTTCTCTTTGACTACAATTACTCTGTCTGATTTTAAATTTTGTATTTTAGTTTTGTTTATAATGCGTGTTTCATCTATTGTTCGGTGTCCTTGAGTGTTTAGAAAGGCACCTAGGAATAAATAAAATGCATTATTATTATTATTATTATTATTATTATTATTAATGATATACATATACTAGATGCTCTACCTGGCTTCACTCAGAAGAGTGATAAAATGCATGTTACGTGCGTAAAATAGATATGACACTTACGACCTCCTCTTTGCAGCAGACTTGTGTTATTTGTGTTTTTTAGCATCTAGTGCTTGTATTATTTGTGTTTTTAACAACTGAGTGCTTCTGAGCTTATTAAGCCCTTACATATTTTCCTGTGAAGTTAGGTGTAAGAGTTAGAGAAATAGAAGTCATTTTGCAGCAAAGAACAATCCATAGAACAGTAGTAATTCTCTCAAGAGTGTGTAGAATGCACCAGAATCGTAACATACAATTAAATCACAGAAAGATAAATGAGGTTTGACAAGTGCTCCTTACAAATCCCCATGAATTATCCACTCCTTCTCACTCTCGCCGTCACAACAGACTTTTGTTACTTTAGCTCACGCACAGATCTTATGACAAATGGATTGCTTATTTGTTTGCCCAGGCAAAAATTAAATGGCATCTTTTTTGTTCATCATAAAATGAGCATTCCGAAAAGAGAGAATGGATTTTTGATACTATCAACCATTAAAGAGTTATTGATTGGAAAACATAACATTTATATTTACTTATTTGGCTGACATTTTTGTCTGATGTGACTTAAATCATTTATGATAAAACTGGATAAATTTCTTTTGGTGCTCCAGGCAAAGCACAGGCAGGTCAAGTGACTTGCTCATGGTCACACAGCATCAGTAGCAGGGTTTGAACCCACAACTTTCAAGTCCAAAGCCTTAACCATTACACCACACTGCCTGTTCTATATAAATACTCTTAAATGTATAAACATTCTCAATAATTATTGTCGTCATCATAAACACCTGAAATTCACTTTGTTTTGCTATGCAATCATTTCTAATGACATTAATATCATACGGTGTTCTGGAGATGTTTAGGTTAAAATGTACAAAATATCCAGCAAATATAGCAACTTCTAGTGAGGTTGTGTCAGTTTTTATTTTTTTATTTTTTTTAAAGATTTTCTTAGACTACATTCAAAGTTAAACTATACCAGTAGTAATGGAAAACACATTACTTATACTTTCCACCTGTGTATTTAAACATTTGTTTCATTCTTTAGATAGACAAAAACAACTTTGAAAATTTTGAGAATTCAGAAGGTGCTGTGGAAGAGATGAAATAAGAATTTCTGCTCAATATAAGACATCTGCACAGAATGAACCCTAACTAATTAGCTGTCCAAAGGAGAATACACAGCATCTTGCAGTCAAGGTTTGCATGAGATCCAGACCATTACTGTTAACAAAACACACTGCATAAAAAGGGCATCCTCACACATCCTAGTCATTAATAGGTTAAAAGGCCTTAAGATATATATATTAAGCATCACTAAATATGCAACCAACGAATATGTGGGTAGGTAATGGACAAATATTGGTAATTGTACATTGTATAATCTAACAATAAACTTTCTTGCAACCGTTGTTCTATTGATAACATCCATTTTATCTGTTGTTTCCTTGAAGACAGAGATACAAAAAAGTTATTTTCTCCCTCAGTCCATTTGACTGTTTATTTCCATTCAGCAGTAAGGTTGTGAACATCCCATCTAATGATGGGATTTGATGCCAGAGGAGATGAGATATCCTGACTGAGTGTTGGGCAGGGTCGTGGTGTTCAGCGGCTGTGGGGCACCTGTTGGTGAAGAAAGATTCACTGATCTTGACTTTGCTGACAATGCCGTGATCTTTGTTGAGTCAATGGAGGCTCTGATTGGGGCACTCAAGAGACTAAGTGAGGAGTCTAAGTGTCTGGGCTTGCGAGAGTCCTGGATAAAAAACAAGATCCAGGCCTTTAATGACCTCATGGGCACAGCCATCAACTGTGTGGCTGTCTGTGGAGAGAGTGCCAACCTTGTGGAGAGGTCTACTTACCTTGTCGGTGACATTCATGTCTCTGGTGACACTTCCTATTAAGTCAGTACATGGATTAGAAGAGCATGGGAGGGTTGTGAGGTCACTGGAAAGGAGTGTGTGGTGCTCCCAATATCTATGCAAAAGGACGAACATCCTAGTCTTTAGAGTCCTGGTGCTTCCTGTCTTGCTATATGGCTGCAAGACATGGACACTATCCAGTGACCTGAGACAAAGACTGGACTCCTTCGGTACTGTGTGTCTTCAGTGAATCCTTGGGTACCGTTGGTTTGACTTTGTGTTGAATAAGCAGTTGCTCACAGAGTCCCGAATGAGACACATTACCTGCATTGTGACGGAGCGTCAGTTATGGCACAATGGCCATGTGGCACAATTCCCCGATGGTGATCCGGCTCACAGGATCCTCATTGTTGATGACCTAAGCAGCTGGACCAGGCCAAGGGGATGCCCACTTAACACCTGGCTGCAGAAGACAGATGGTCATTTCCGGGAGTGGGACTGGACCATGTGTCTACCTGGGGGGTTAACAACCGGGTTTCCGAGCTGTTTCGTCATGTGGTGGGTGCAGTAATGCGCTGTACAAACCCATGCTTCCCAAGCTGACCTGACTGGCAAACCACTGATCTCAGTTTAGAAAAGAGGAGCAGACTGAGGGTAGCTACCAGTGGTGTTGTGAGAGAGGGGCTTCGTAGGCTTAAGCCCTTGATATATTGTGTCATGCCCATATTTTATTTATTCACCAACCCGCTGCTTTTCACAACAGTACATGTTTATCAGTGAGCTGTACAAACCCAAGGGGGAAAAACTTTCTAACCAACAACCCCCCCCCCCCCCTTTATGATATTATATATGTATTTTAACATGCTCTACGCTCACAGGGACTAAGTCACAAGAAGGACCAAGACACTGATAAAACAGAGTATTGGCAGAAATGTAGCTCCAGTTTAAGCGCAGATTACAATATAAGCTTGGAAAAGGACTCCCCCAGATATCCTTAATGGGGGCTAAGACCCCGTTACCATCAAATCCTAGAAACACACCTGGTAGGTACATGCAACAAACATATCTTATATCATATCATATATGAAAAAATATCTATTATATTGTAAAAAATAACATGCTACGCCACATAATTATGTATTGATGGGTGAACACTTCCTGAACAACACAGTTGTCCAAATGGGGTGGGTTTGAGGATTCGATTATGAGTGAATGAAAAGATGGAACTCTGGAGAGAGCAACATACAATTGTCCATGACTGAAAACTGGGTTTGGCAGATACAGGCATATCGTTTTGAAAGTTTGTCCCTGTACCTTATTAATTGTCATTGAAAAGGCCAATCTAACAGGAAATTGTCTGTGTGTAAAAGTAAAAGGCAAATTTGAATCTGATGGGGTCAGGGATATCAGGGGAATACAGGAATCCCTCCTCCATCACGGGGGTTGCGTTCCAGAGCCACCCGCGAAATAAGAAAATCTGCGAAGTAGAAACCATATGTTTATATGGTTATTTTTATATTGTCATGCTGGTCACAGATTTGCGCAGAAACACAGGAGGTTGTAGAGAGACAGGAACGTTATTCAAACACTGCAAACAAACATTTGTCTCTTTTTCAAAAGTTTAAAATGTGCTCCATGACAAGACAGAGATGACAGTTCCGTCTCACAATTAAAAGAATGCAAACATATCTTCCTCTTCAAAGGAGTGAAGCAAACAAATCAATAGGGCTGTTTGGCTTTTAAGTATGCGAAGCACCGCGGCACAAAGCTGTTGAAGGCGGCAGCTCACACCCCCTCCGTCAGGAGCAGGGAGAGAGAGAGAGAGAGAGAGACAGAGAAAAATCAATACGTGCCCTTTGAGCTTTTAAGTATGCGAAGCACCTTGCAGCATGTCGCTTCACGAAGCAGCTGCACACATAAGGTAGCAACGTGAAGATAATCTTTCAGCATTTTTAGACGAGCGTCCGTATAGTCTAGGTGTGCGAACAGCCCCCCTGCTCACACCCCCTACGTCAGGATCAGAGAGAGTCAGCGCAAGAGAGAGAGAGAAAAGTAAGTTGGGTAGCTTCTCAGCCATCCACCAATAGCGTCCCTTGTATGAAATCAACTGGGCAAACCAACTGAGGAAGCATGTACCAGAAATTAAAAGACCCATTGTCCGCAGAAATCTACGAACCAGCAAAAAATCTGCGATATATATTTAAATATGCTTACATATAAAATCCGCGATGGAGTGAAGCCGCGAAAGGCGAAGCGCGATATAGCGAGGGATTACTGTAAGGACAGTTTGTGATGTAGGAGCTGCGATAGTTTTACACTCCAGTACATTGCGGTAAATGCTGGTAACAGTCAGGTGGGCGGGTGGGCAGGCATTCTCATCCCATGGTCTTAGAGTTGGTGAGCGTGGCTCTGTGAGTTGTCGTCGTATCCCATGGTCTTAGAATTGGTGGGTGGGGCTCTGTGAGTTGGCGGGCGTGGCTATGTCGTGCATATCCCATGGTTGTCTTGCGTGCCCTGGTCGGCTGCTTAGTGAATTATATATATATAGATATGCTCATTAGAGCCTGCAAATTGCTTAACTTTGAGGCCTGGTCATTTTCAGGTTTTTATAGTATTTGAGTCTTGTGCCCCCTCCACAATATTATGTGTTTCTTTAAAAGCGCAGATATTAGCCTCAGTTTCCGTCTATCGTTTACACTACCCTGACATGTTCAACCACCAAAAACTGTGACTACTGTAAAAACACTGCAGAGCTGTATACTTCTGAAAATGTCAGATCAGTATTTCACTGTGGACAGGTGAAAATGCAGCAAACTATCCAGCCATCCATACATTTCCCAACCCGCTGAATCCGAACACAGGGTCACGGGGGTCTGCTGGAGCCAATCCCAGCCAACACAGGGCACAAGGCAGGAACCAATCCTGGGCAGGGTGCCAACCCACCGCAGGACACACACAAACACACCCACACACCATGCACACACTAGGGCCAATTTAGAATCACCAATCCACCTAACCTGCATGTCTTTGGACTGTGGGAGGAAACCGGAGTGCCCGGAGGAAACCCACGCAGACACGGGGAGAACATGCAAACTCCACGCAGGGAGGACCCGGGAAGCGAACCCAGGTCCCCAGGACTCCCAACTGCGAGGCAGCAGCGCTACCCACTGCGCCACCGTGCCGCCCCGCAGCAAACTAGGAAGAATTCAATATAATACTATACTAAACAGAATTTAATACAACTATGGATTGTAATGTGAACCTGAAAATACTGTGATTTCACAGACCAAGGCCAATAACCATAATTCCCTGGCAGGCAATACCTGCCCCAAGATGTAAGCAGAAATACGTTAAACAACAACTGCCTCTTGACAAAAACGAAAAACCCTTATTGCCTTTACTACACTATTGACACGTGGACTTGTCTTGCTCAACTGAAAGAATCCTAACTCACCTATTCTAAGTCAGTGGGTAACTGATGTTATATACTATTTGAAACTGGAAAAAATCTAATTCACACTTAGAGGATCTGTACAAAACTTTCTCAAAACCTGGGAGAATCTAATCAATAACATTTTAGAATAAGTATTTTAATTGAGGAAGCTGGTTCTCTCCCCTCTTTTACTCCATTTATCTCTATTCATTTATTATTTTATCTATGCATTTGTCTTTACTAGCATAAAGTTTTACACTGCTGGCCTAGCTCTCTTTCTCAGGGGTGGGGGTTGATTTGTTTCAAACCTTTTTCTTTTTTCTTTTTGTAAAACTCGAGTTATGTGTATAGAGTGTTATTTGATTTAAAAAAATTCAATAAAATTAAAATAAAAAAAAACAAAAGGAAAAATGTTTTTGTTACCAAGAGGAACCAGGAATGCTTTTAAAGGACTTATTGTTAATAACTTCATAACTAATCACATTCTTTCTTTCTCACTCAAAATACTAACATGGTCATATACAGTACGTACACTACAGCAGTGTTTGCATATTTTTTCCCCTGTGTTACCTTGTGGGATCCCGCTGTTTTGAATCTCTGGCTCAACAACTTGAATAGTGTCATCCTCCAAGTAAAAATATATTCTGCAGTATCTGACTCTGGAGAGCTCTTCTCTACTTTCAGGCACAGACTCTGTAAAGTAGGCATCAAAGCAGAGTACCTGTTGAAATGGCAAAAGGTGTGGATTACTATTTAAATTCTTTTTTTTCCATGGGCCAGAAAGACAATGTTATATTATATAAAATAGGCTATAATATAATTGAATGTACAGTAGACCCCCGCAAAGACACGGTTCAGGGTTCGCGACCTCAGTTGTTCGCAGATTTTTCCTTAGAACCTAACTAATAATTGTTAGCGGAAACCGCAAATATCCTCCACAATTTTTTATGGCTTTTTTCGTGGCAATACTGCACTATAGAGAGAACAGGAAGCAACCGTAGAGGAAAACGCGGCTTGGGATGGTGAAAGTAGCCAATCCAAGAGTGTTGTACTCTACTAGAATTTGAAACTGTAACTCCCAGCAGTCCCTGCAGTGGCTCTGATTGGTCTTCTGCTGAGGGTGCAGGGGCTGTTGGGGTCAAAGGATGTCAGCGTGGCTTTTAAAAAGGAGGCTGGTGACCAAAAGAAAAAAAAAGTTTTTGTAATTTGTGTTTCAAGTTCCTGTCTCTCTGCCTGCCTTCTGTTGGGTTACCTGCACTTATTCGTTTTGGCCTGGATCGTTTCGTGGTTAGGGTCTGGAATGTCTGCTGTCTGCCTGTGAACATGACAACTGTAAGTGGATTCATGGCCATCCTGCAAAGAAAGAAGCACTCCTGAACCCGTCTGCACCATTTCAGGAACTACCGGTAGGACTATCTTTACATTCTCATTCAACATGCAGATCTCTGGACTATCTATTTTCATCATTACATTTCATCCGTTGCCGTTTTTCATGGACTTTACTGTGTGTGTTTTGCTGGTGCTTTGTTGTATTTAATGTACTGTATAATCGCCGTAAGGGGAACAGGGGTGGTATTGTTGTTTTCTTTTGTTTTAATTACATTCTTTATTTGCTGTTTGCTTTGTTTTTGTCTCTGTTTGTGAGTGTGTGCGGGCCGGGTCAAGCCTGGGTGCGTCCCTGGAATCTCCACCATAAATATAAATAAATCACCGTCTTCTCGACGGTGTGAATCTTAGTGGCACCGGACCGCTACAGCGTTATTCATTTCTCCTTGCTGCTGATTGACTGCTGCCATGTGATGCATCTCCAGCTGAGTGCTCTCGTGTTTTCCGCTTTGTTCTTCTTAATCCTTAAACCGCTGCAACCGGCTATAGTCGTTTCCCAGTGCCATTTGCCAGCACGTAGAAGCTGAGTATATTCAGCAACGTATATTCATTGAACGCCACAACCGGTTATTGTCGGTTCCAAGTGCAATTTACCAGCACGCCAAAGCTGATCAGTCAGTGCCATACATTCATTGAGCAGCCAGCTCATGAACACTGCTGGTCCCTGCAGCACTGCAGCCTCACTGTCTCTGGGACTGAGCCGCTGCACTAGACTAGCCTACAACCATCAGCGTTTACCTCTGTGTGCTTGCATGCAGCCAGTTCAAGCGCAGTTGGCTCTGTGATTTACTGAATTTCATCAATGGCATCAGTTGCACCTTGTACATATTGTTCCAGTCATTTTTTAAATAGTTTTTACAGTTAATTAGCAGTGTGTAAAATGATCAGTGTTGCAGTAACTGTGATGCTCTTTGCATGAAAAAAAATGTGTTCCATTAAAATTTCACTTTTTCTTTGTTTTCTTTACTTAAAAAGTGCAGCAAAAAAGTATTTGGCGTCCAGGGATGCATTAACCCCCAAGTATGTGACAGTTTAAGGATTAAAGCCCCAAGATGCCGCTGAAACGCCCTGCACCTTCTAAGGCTTCTGGCAATGAAAATGTGCTTGCATGAATTACAGTATATATATCGGTAACATCTGTATTTTACATTCTAGCACTGTGGGTGACATATCAGTACAGTATTGTACAGTATACGGGTTTATCTTTACATTCTTTTTTTTAGGTAATGTATTAAGCTGAGGTTGAAATGAAATTAAAGTGTTTTGGGGCACATTTAGGGTTTAAACTATAAAAATAGGCATTTTTTTAACCACATCCATAATTCGCGGTTTTTCACAATTCGCGGGTGCTCTAGGAACGTAACCCCTGTGAATTTTGGGGGTGTACTGTATATGGCTTCAGAATGACAGATTAAATTAAAAGGCAATTTTAAAATAGATATTTTGTGCTGTGCATAGCCAAAATATATCACATATCTTGTATAATCCATACGTGAGTGAATTAATGGGGGCACAGTGGCATACTGATTAGTGCTGGATTTGAGGATCCTGGTCCGCACATTGTCTTTGTACAGTGTGCACATTCTCCCTGTGTTAATGTGGCTTTCTCCTAAATATTCCACTTTTCCTCACACATTCGAAAGATTAACTTTAGGTTAAGTGGTGACTCTATATTGGTCATGTATGAGTGTTTATAATTGTTGGGTGTTTTCTGCAATTGACTAGTACCCCGTCCAGGACACTTTCTTGCCTTGTACTTGCTGCTGTGGAAATATTACATCGCACCATTGACCAAGAATTAAAGTAAGTGGATTTGATGATAGATGGGAGGCATAGACAAAGTATACTCTTTCAAGGATATACTATTTCATATCTTTCTAGTAATCTCACACAGCTAATGTTTAAGCACTCTCTGATGTCCTGATGTTCTCAGCAATGTCTTTTTCTGAGACTTAAATAGCAGTCTGGCTGATATTTATAAAATTCCTAAAACTGTTCAGGATCTTGTCTTTATCATTACTTTGACTGTGTAAATAAACAGCAGACCTACAGATTTTGTCCAATCCATGTGTGTTACATGTATTTTTCTGAACCTACAATCAGTGTAACTCATGTGGGGTATTAGGTTTAGGGCAGAATGGTGGCTCTGAGGCTAAGGATCTGCGCCGGAATCTGGG